>NC_045753.1:1567500-1867500 GCF_008692095.1 Etheostoma spectabile
ACATCACATCATCAAACACACACCACCCACCCACACACACACAACCCACACACACACAAAAACCACAATGTTATATGGTGTTTTAATAGGATCGACCCATAATGTTTTTTCTAGTAGCTTAATGAAACTTGATATTTGGATGAATGTTACAAACTTGGGGCTTGCATTATGGTATGTGTTATGTAATTTTGCGTGTGGTTGCGGCTGCACTGCCCTGTGGGTGGGTGCGTGTGGTGGGTGTGTGTGTGTGTGTGTGTGGTCGTTTTGTGTTGTGTGGGTTCTGTGTGGTGTGTGTGTGTAGTATGTATGTGTGTGTGTGAATAAGTGCACTGAATAATGAGCAATTTTACAGATATTATGGTAATGGGATCGATCTGGGATGTACTGTATGTTATTGTGGCGTCTAGAGTGCACACCCGGAAGAGTAGCTGACCCGAGTGTGGCATCACCTAATACGAGAGCATTGAATATATAATAATAATATATGATTTGTATTAATAATTTTATAATAATCATAATTAACACAACAAACTGCACATTGTTAAACTGCTATAAGTTCTCTATAATAGGAAGGTCTGTCTGCTGTCTGTTGTCAACTGTGAGAGATGCGAGTGCGAGAGTGAGACGAGAGAGTGAGGAGAGAGGTGACCGGGAGAGGTCTGTATGGGGTCCGTTCCGTGTTCTTGACCTTAAAACTGCTCCTCAGAGATGACAACCCAGGAGGTGGTGTGAGCCTGCATGTCCGGGGAGAGAGCAGGCGTTGGGCCACCTATAGGGGTCAGGGAAGGGGCGGCTCCCGTGACAGTCCAGACCACATCCCAACAACAGGAGGGCCCGGGGTTGCATCAGCGGGATCTCCTTAGCTGGAAGAAATTAGAAAAGAAACATACTTTAACTACATTTCCGAATGACACCTACATTACTTTTACTTATGTATATTTTGAATGTATGTCTGTGCTTCAAAACTTCAAAGTCATTGATAATACAAGTGGTATTTAATAAGGTACACATGCATATAAACATAGGGACATAACATGGTGAGGCAGTGAGGCCCACTTTAAAGCTCAGTGTTCTCCTGAAATACAATTCCTATTAGTGGGATAGCTGCGTAAACTACATCCGTGTTACCTCGTAAAAGCAGATTATGACAAACAGACAAAGGCATCTGGTAGTGAAAAAGTGCAATGTGAATACAACAGCAGTTTACAAAAAACCCACTGAGGCATCCGAAAACGTGCCCTTTTTGAAGAACAATAGAACTACAAATCATTGCTCATAACAGCAAAATAACACTGTATGGCTGGTTTTCTTTTTCAGAGTATGCCCCGATTTCTAACAAAGACCTACTGTTTTAAGTGACCGCTGATCAGATTCAGGATGTTCAGCGTTCTTGCACGCATTAGTGTGGACAGTTATTTCCCTGGCAATGTGCTTTGTAAAATGTATCATTATAGCGGAAACCTCTTTTGGGACCACTGACTTTCCGTTTCCTTCTTGAATTCGTCTCTCGGGCAATTCCAGGAGACAATACCCAAAAGGGATAAAACATACTTGTCAGTGGAAATAACATGCCTAGAGTCACCTATGCACAGAACGTTTTTACCTAGTAAATCAACAACTTCAGTGTGTTGTAACCTAGACATGCAAAATCTGACTTTTCTCCTGATTTTGATTTCAATATGACGGATTGGTACTGGTAAACCATGTAGTGATCAAATGCTATGCTCGCTGTGGCCCTATTTAAAATGTGTAAAAAACTTCAAACTGGGGGATATGGTTTACCTGATCGATATTCAATTTTATGTTTAAGGTCTTTCTGGGATGCTCTTTATGTCAAAACTTTGGAGCTATGTAAAAGTATTTCATCCGGAAAATCTAAATTACTCAGAACACACACAACACACAAAAAAGGTAAACATGTGAAAATCGAGTTTTAGGAGGGATATTCAGTCAGATCAGTTTCACATAAGCAGACCCCTAATCACATCCAAATGGATTCTATTTTTAAATAAAATCCTACCACAGCCTTTAAACTATCATGATTATCTTGTGAAGCACATGAAGGAATGAATGAATTACTATCATCAATAGCTTTCTATTCAGACAGAGCAGAGTGGGAACCAACTGACTCTAAAAAGGTGACCAACTAGTAGGGTTTTTGGTGTGTTGCATTCACCAGGTTGGTCATGCTCCTCTGCTGTCCTGCCATGCTCTTTGTTCACCCTGTCTATGTATTCGTTGAACACTGCAAAAGAGAAAAAAATACTTATCAATGTCAACTAAAACACTGTTTTTAATATTTAATCTTCATTTCAATTGTAATTTTATTTAAAGCTTAGTATAAATCTACAAAACAATGTAAACTTCATTTTCAAACGCTTTGGAGCATTCTACAGCAACTGGTAGGCGATGAGAGCATCAAAGTGCTGGCAAATTCAATATATATTAATAATTCTAACCAACAATATTAGTGTAAAGCAAAAAAGGAGAGTGCTTGAGTGGAACACAATGTAAAGCAAAAGAGTGAGATCCACCAAACAGACCAGTTGAGTTAGGGGACAAACGGCAAGCAGAGGCTCATTCATTCGGGACACTATTAAAATCACTTCAAAGTTTATCGTACCTGTAGATGTGCCTTCTAGGGAAGAGTCAATATCTGTGAATGAAAAATAAAAACTTAATTAGGAATATATTGAAACTTACAGTAGCAAAGTCTACATGCAATAAATCAAACATCAATGAACACGCTAGCAGTCTGAGGTAGAGGAAAATACAGTCTGAGGTAGAGGAAAATACAGTCTGAGGTAGAGGAAAAAACAGTCTGAGGTAGAGGAAAATACAGGCTGAGGTAGAGGAAAAAACAGTCTGAGGTAGAGGAAAATACAGTCAGTGTTAGAGGAACATACAGTCTGTGGCAGAGGAAAATACAGTCTGAGGTAGAGGAAAATACAGTCTGAGGTAGAGGAACATAGAGTCTGAGGCAGAAAAACATACAGTCTGAGGAAGAGGAACATACTGTCTGAGGTAGAGGAACATACAGTCTGTGGCAGAGGAACATACAGTCTGTGGTAGAGAAACATACAGTCTGAGGTAGAGAAACATACAGTCTGAGGCAGAGGAACATACAGTCTGAGGCAGAGGAACATACAGTCAGTGTTAGAGGAACATACAGTCTGAGGTAGAGGAACATACAGTCTGTGGTAGAGGAACATACAGTCTGTGGTAGAGGAACATACAGTCTGTGGTAGAGGAACATACAGTCTGTGTTAGAGGAACATACAGTCTGTGTTAGAGGAACATATAGTCTGAGATAGAGGAACATACAGTCTGTGGCAGAGGAAAATACAGTCTGAGGTAGAGGAAAATACAGTCTGAGGTAGAGGAACATAGAGTCTGAGGTAGAGGAAAATACAGTCTGTGGTAGAGGAACATACAGTCTGAGGCAGAGGAACATACAGTCTGAGGTAGAGGAACATACAGTCTGTGGTAGAGAAACATACAGTCTGTGTTAGAGGAACATACAGTCTGTGTTAGAGGAACATACAGTCAGTGTTAGAGGAACATACAGTCTGAGGTAGAGGAACATACAGTCAGTGGTAGAGGAACATACAGTCTGTGGCAGAGGAAAATACAGTCTGTGGTAGAGGAACATACAGTCTGAGGTAGAGGAAAATACAGTCTGTGTTAGAGGAACATACAGTCTGAGGTAGAGGAACATACAGTCAGTGGTAGAGGAACATACAGTCTGTGGTAGAGGAACATACAGTCTGAGGTAGAGGAACATAGAGTCTGAGGCAGAAAAACATACAGTCTGAGGCAGAGGAACATACAGTCTGAGGTAGAGGAACATACAGTCTGTGGCAGAGGAACATACAGTCTGTGGTAGAGGAACATACAGTCTGAGGTAGAGAAACATACAGTCTGAGGCAGAGGAACATACAGTCTGTGTTAGAGGAACATACAGTCTGTGGTAGAGGAACATACAGTCTGTGTTAGAGGAACATACAGTCTGAGGTAGAGGAACATACAGTCTGTGGCAGAGGAACATACAGTCTGTGGTAGAGGAACATACAGTCTGGGGAGCGAAAACATACGTCTGAGGCAGAGGAAACAACAGTCTGATGGTAGAGGAAAAACAGTCTGTGGTAGAGGAACATACAGTCTGTGTGAGAGAAAACAGTAGGTAGCAGAGGAACTACCAGATGAGGTAGAGAACCTACGTCAGTAGTAGAGGAACATACAGTCTGAGGTAGAGGAACATACAGTCTGTGTTAGAGGAACATACAGTCTGTGGTAGAGGAACATACAGTCTGTGTTAGAGGAACATACAGTCTGTGTTAGAGGAACACACAGTCTGTGTTAGAGGAACATACAGTCTGTGTTAGAGGAACATACAGTCTGTGTTAGAGGAACATATAGTCTGAGGTAGAGGAACATACAGTCTGTGGCAGAGGAAAATACAGTCTGAGGTAGAGGAAAATACAGTCTGAGGTAGAGGAACATAGAGTCTGTGGTAGAGGAACATACAGTCTGAGGCAGAGGAACATACAGTCTGAGGCAGAGGAACATACAGTCCGAGGCAGAGGAGCATGCAGTCTGAGGTAGAGGAAAATACAGTCTGAGGTAGAGGAACGTACAGTCTGTGTTAGAGAAACATACAGTCTGTGGTAGAGAAACATACAGTCCCTGTGTTAGCGAACATACAGTTGGGTGAGAAGGAGCAATACCAGTCTGCGGAGAGGAACATACAGTCTGTGTTAGAGAAACATACAGTCTGTGTTAGAGGAACATAAAGTCTGAGGTAGAGAAACATACAGTCTGAGGTAGAGGAACATACAGTCTGTGTTAGAGGAACATGCAGTCTGTAGCAGAGGAACATACAGTCTGTAGCAGAGGAACATACAGTCTGTAGCAGAGGAACATACAGTCTGAGGTAGAGGAACATACAGTCAGTGTTAGAGGAACTTACAGTCTGAGGTAGAGGAACATACAGTCTGTGTAGAGGAACATACAGTCTGTGGTAGAGGAACATACAGTCAGTGGTAGAGGAACATACAGTCTGTGGCAGAGGAAAATACAGTCTGAGGTAGAGGAAAATCAGTCTGAGGTAGAGGAACAGAGTCTGAGGCAGAGGAACATACAGTCTGTGGTAGAGGAACATACAGTCTGAGGTAGAGGAACATACAGTCTGTGTTAGAGGAAAATACATACAGTCTGTGGTAGAGGAACATACAGTCAGTGGTAGAGGAACATACAGTCTGTGGCAGAGGAAAATACAGTCTGAGGAAGAGGAACATACAGTCTGAGGTAGAAAAACATACAGTCTGAGGCAGAGGAACATACAGTCTGTGGTAGAGGAACATACAGTCTGTGTTAGAGGAACATACAGTCTGTAGCAGAGGAACATACAGTCTGTAGCAGAGGAACATACAGTCTGAGGTAGAGGAACATACAGTCAGTGTTAGAGGAACATACAGTCTGAGGTAGAGGAACATACAGTCTGTGTTAGAGGAACATACAGGCTGTGTTAGAGGAAAATAGTCTGAGGTAGAGGAACATACAGTCTGTGGCAGAGGAAAATACAGTCTGAGGTAGAGGAAAATACAGTATGAGGTAGAGGAACATAGAGTCTGAGGTAGAGGAAAATACAGTCTGTGGTAGAGGAACATACAGTCTGAGGTAGAGGAACATACAGTCAGTGGAAGCGAAACATACAGTCTGTGGTAGAGGAACATACAGTCTGTGGTAGAGGAAAATACAGTCTGTGGTAGAGGAACATACAGTCTGAGGTAGATGAACATACAGTCTGTGGTAGAGGAACATACAGTCTGTGGCAGAGGAACATACAGTCTGTGGTAGAGGAACATACAGTCTGAGGTAGAGGAACATACAGTCTGAGGTAGAGGAACATACAGACTGTGGCAGAGGACACTACCAAGTCTGAGGTAGAGAAACATACAGTCTGAGGCAGAAGAACATACAGTCTGAGGTAGAGGAACATACAGTCTGAGGCAGAGGAACATACAGTCTGTGGCAGAGGAACATACAGTCTGTGGTAGAGGAACATACAGTCTGAGGTAGAGAAACATACAGTCTGAGGCAGAGGAACATACAGTCTGTGGTAGAGAAACATACAGTCTGTGGCAGAGGAACATACAGTCTGTGGTAGAGGAACATACAGTCTGAGGCAGAGGAACATACAGTCTGTGCTAGAGGAACATACAGTCTGTGGCAGAGGAACATACAGTCTGAGGCAGAGGAACATACAGTCTGAGGTAGAGGAACATACAGTCTGTGGCAGAGGAACATACAGTCTGTGGCAGAGGAACATACCATACAGTCTGAGGTAGAGGAACATACAGTCTGAGGTAGAGGAACATACAGTCTGTGTTAGAGGAACATACAGTCAGTGGTAGAGGACCATACAGTCTGAGGTAGAGGAACATACAGTCTGAGGTAGAGGAACATAAGTCTGTGACTTAGAGAATACAGTCTGGGTGCTGGAGGTTTGCAACAGGTGGCCTGTCATGGAGACATTGCAGATTCTTCTGCGAATGGCAGGGTAGAGGCTTGGAAAGTGTTACTCATTCAAGGTGGTCAAGCTTGTGAGAGGACAAGTTCAGACCTTGGAGGTATACAGTGTTTTGCATTCTGGGGCGACTTTTTCAGTCACTGTCCCCTGACAATATAATCAGCTTACCTTAATATAAGCCCTCTAGGCAGAAAAGGGTCCGTGGCAAAAACGGCAACGTTCTCGAAGATTGGAACTACTGGGAAACCACATCGTGTGTGCTAGTTCTGTTGAAAAAATGTATATTTGAGTAGCATTGGATAAATTTAGTTTAGTGTTGATAAGAAGCTGCTGATACAAAAAATTTTTGCTGAATACAACCTTACTGTGTGACTGAGATATATCAGAATAATTATTCTTAGTGCAGATCAACAATTAAATTAAAAAAAAAGAAATGTTGCCTAAATAAACAGTAACCAGGGCAAGACAGGACTACCAATTGCTTCTAAGAATAGAACAACTTATAGAATAAACTATTTTATTAAACAAAAGCAAATACTTGATGAATATGTCCGAGTGACAATTCAGGAATTGTCATGTTGGAAAAGAAAGGAGAGGAGGCATGGGAGGAGAACGCTCTCAGCCAAATACCTAAAATAAAACAAAACAATGAGAAAAAACGGCTTTTTGTAAAGATTATTTTTGGGGCTTTTTAGGCTTAATGCACAGACAGCAGAAGAACTGAAGAGGAGTTAAACCTCTATATATGGGTGCCTGCTATACCAACCTGGAGCTATCCCGGGCGGACGGACATCATGTTTTAATGAAGAATGTATTTTATTTGTAACAGAAAAAAATCAACAACTTAAAATTATTGTGGATATAATATTGAACAGAAAATATTATATAATAATACTACTTAAACAAACATACAGAGTCCCATATCTTGTTAATATTACAATAAAGGGTGTGTCCAAATTCACAGTCCTTTTAGTGTCAATACCTGACCCGTATAGGTAAACTGAGGCCTGTGTAGCTAAACCCTCAAATAACAGAAGTGTTTTGCTAGTGAAAAGATGTAATGTACTGTACATGTCAACATTAACTGGAGATGAAGTCACCTGTTCAAAATCTTTGAGTCTGTCCGATACCACGGCAGCATGGTGATCCTCTACATCAGTTGAAATCTTGTTTAGAAAAAGGGGGAGCAAGATAAAGAGTCAGGTTTACAGTATGTTCACATACGTATTTGTACAATCATTAACAGAAATGTATTCAGTTAAGCACAGTGACATCTATTTTTAAACATTGTAGTTACTGATATCCTAAAAGATAATTATCCATACCCCTCCGTCAAATATCAACATCTAGTAAAACTGCTTTGCAACTGAAAAGATCTGATGTCAATATCAACATTAAATTGAGATTAAGTCACCTTTTCAACATCTTTGAGGCTGTCAGATGCCACAACCACATGGTGACCCTCTGCCTCAGTTGAATAGTATAGAAAATCAAGGGGAAATTTCATTAATCTAACCAGTAAGGCCAAAATAAGATTATGCTTGTAGATATGGAGTGAGGTAACAACTTAATTATCTATACAGGAGTAAGATTTGGCCTCAGGTTTACAGTATGTTCACATGAATATTTGTACAGTCATTCCCAGAAACTTAATCAGTACAGCACAGTGACATCCAGTGTTAAACAAATGACTGTAGTTACTGATATCCTAAAAGCTAATAAAACATTATGATCTAAGAAAATGATAAATGATTGTGATAAGATGATAATCTAGTGAAATGATGATAGTAAAGTGAAGAAATCCTCTTGACATACACACCAATAAAGAAACACTAAACAGTATCCATACACAGTGCTCATAGAGTATACACCTGAAAAATACCTGTAAGCTGAGGACTGTGTATCGGAACCGTGAAATATCATTACCTTAAAAACTGCTTTGCTACAGAAAAGATATGATATCAATATCAACGTTTAAAATGAAGTCACCTGTTCAACATCTTTGAGGCTGTCACATATCACGACGGCATGGTGATCCTCTGTCTCCGTTGAAATCTAGCATAGAAAATTGGAAAAAAAAGTAATTAGATAACCAGTATGGCACAACACGTGGATCTATTTAAGAGAACAACAAGGGCTCAAATATACAATATGCAAACATAAAATGTGTTCAGCCATTCACAGTAATTATGTCAGTGCAGCATCGTGACATCCATTACTGGAAAATTAATGGACAACAAATGAGTGAAGTTACTGATATCTTGAAAGCTAACAATACAATTACATACTAAGGTAAATATATTGATATAAATGAGGCAGTTTTGTAGTGTAATGATGATAGTGAATGTAAATATTAATCTTTGGATAAACACAATACAAAATTTAACAGTATCCATTCACAGTCCTCACAGTGTATACACCTGACCGGTACATTCACACTAAGGACTGTTTGTGTACACCATTTAGCCCTGAAAATCCATTTCACAACAATCTTACCATAAATAGATTATTTGAACCAATTGAAGATGTTATGCATCTAATATTACAAGGATATACTAAATGTAAGAAACCAAGTTTCAAGGGAACCCAATAATGTACAACTTGTCTGTTAAATAAAACACATAACAGTATCCATACACACTCAATATGTATATAAAGTTATTTGGCAAGGGAGATTCTCCAGTCAAGTCCCCTGTCCAGTTCTGACCAGACATGACACTTGTCATACCTGAATATTGCCCAGACAACATTCATCAGGTAACTTTTAAAAAAATGTATTCTTGAGTTGTATATTATTGTGAAAAGGTTAAAGACATTCTGAGGGCTGTGTATACAGAAACAGTCCTTAGTATGTATGTATGTACCGGTCAGGTGTATCCTCTAAGAGGGACTGTATATGGATACTATTAAGTTTTGTATTGTGTGTATGCAGAGATGATTTTTACACTTTATACAAAACAGTCCTTAGTGTGCATGTACTGTCAGGTGTATACACTAAGAGGACTGTGTATGGATACTATTACGTTTTGTATTGTGTGTATGCAAAGTCGATTTTTACACTTTATACAAAACAGTCCTTAGTGTGCATGTACTGTCAGGTGTATACACTAAGAGGACTGTGCATGGATACTATTACGTTTTGTATTGTGTGTATGCAAAGTCGATTTTTACACTTTATACAAAACAGTCCTTAGTGTGCATGTACTGTCAGGTGTCTACACTAAGAGGACTGTGTATGGATCACTATTACGTTTTGTATTGTGTGTATGCAAAGTCGATTTTTACACTTTATACAAAACAGTCCTTAGTGTGCATGTACTGTCAGGTGTATACACTAAGAGGACTGTGTATGGATACTATTACGTTTTGTATTGTGTGTATGCAAAGTCGATTTTTACACTTTATACAAAACAGTCCTTAGTGTGCATGTACTGTCAGGTGTATACACTAAGAGGACTGTGTATGGATACTATTACGTTTTGTAGTGTGTGTATGCAAAGTCGATTTTTACACTTTATACAAAACAGTCCTTAGTGTGCATGTACTGTCAGGTGTATACACTAAGAGGACTGTGTAGGATAATATTACCGGTTTGTAGGGTGGGTAGCAAAGATGATTTTACCACACTTATACAAAACCGTCATATGTGCTGTACTGTCAGGTGTAGACACTAAGAGGACTGGTAGGACTATTATGTTTTGTATTTGTGTAGCAAGATGATTTTACACTTTGTACATGAACAGCCTTAGTTTGTATGTACTGGATCAGGTGTATCACTAAGAGGGACTGTGTAGGGGATACATTACGTTTTGTTATTGTGTGCTATAAAAAGTCGATTTTACAGCTTATACAAACGTCCTAGTGTGCTGTACTGTCAAGGTGAATACACTAAGAGACTGTGTATGGATTACTATACGAAGGTTTGGATTGTGTGTATGCAAAGCGGGATTTTACACTTATACATGAACAGTCCTTAGTTTGTATGTATGGTCAGTGTATACACTAAGAGGACTGTGTATGGGATACTATGAAGTTTTGTATGTGTGTATGCAAAATCGATTTTTACACTTCAACATGCAACGTCCTTAGTTGTATTGTACTGGTAGGTGTCTACACTAAGAGGACTGTGTTGGTACATTAAGTTTGGACTTGTGTGTATGCAAAACGTTTTTACAATTCATACATGAACATCCTTAGTTTGTTATGTACTGGTCAGTGTGTACACTACGAGGACTGTGTATGGATATATTCGTTTTGTATTGCGATATGCAAGTCGATTTTTACAACTTTATTAAATGAACAGTCTAGTGTGTATGTCGGTCAGTGTACAAACGAAGAGGACGTGTATGGCATATTAAGTTGTCGAGTGTGTATGCAACGATGATTTTACTACTCACTATCATTACACTAAATTTCTGTCTATTTAATGTATATAAAACACATACCAATAATGCACTAAAAGTGTTTTACACAACAATGTTAATTCAGTTTTATTATATTATGGATAAAAAACATAAAGCAATCCGGTTAGTTTCATTGAAATAACTAACTCCTTTCTATGGATTACATATATTTCTGGCATTCCATGTGAACTGGTTTATGTTAATGTCCAAGTCAATTAAAGGATAAACCACAGCCATCACAAGGGATGATAAAAAACTAGATGGGTTTGTAAAAGTTGGATTTCAAAACACAAAAATGTAAGTTGCTTTCTTTCACTGCAATTTTTGTGGATATAATCTTATAGAGAAATGTTGTACTAATAATTATACTACAAGCAAAATCAATATCGGCGTGACATTTTCCAATAATCGACTAGTAAATGTAAAATGTGCTGTATTTATATAGCGCTTTTCCGTCTAAAACGGTCAAACGCGTTTACTCTACAGGAAAAACATTCCCATTCCACACACCTTCAGAACTGTGGCCGGGGATGCAGTACAAGTGCCACCTGCTCAGCGATAAACATTATACACATTCACCTCCGAATGCGCAGCACGGGGGAATCGGTTCAGTGTCTTGACCACGGACACTTCGACAATGCTGCAGGGGCAGGGAAGAACCACCACCTTCGATTGGCAGGCAACCGCTCTACCACTGAGCAACAGCAGCCCCCATATGGAAGGGATATGCCAAATACCCTTCATATAGATGTATACAACGACCCGTTACATGTACACGGAGGATTTGTTACAAATTTAGCCCGAATACAATCCAATTTCCAATGAATACTAATAGTCCACAGTTTCTAACTACACTGTCCCTAGAGGTTTAAAATAACCAATTTAGACATATTAGGAGTGTGGATGCACTAGGGCTGCACAATGAATACATTTTAATATAAATAGAATTTGACTTGCCCACGATCAAATGTGCGTGATCGAGCGATTGTTTTTAATGCGTCCATCATAGAACGCTGAGTTTTTTGATAGCGCATCTACCGCTCCGTTAAACGGCTGTCTGCTCATGAGCCAGTCAGAGTTAGTTCCTGCACGCGAGACTTAGTGTCTAGATGTAGGGACAATCAACAGAGGACAGAGTAGCGTGAGGAAAACTCCCAGGATAGCAGTTGGTTCTACGTCGGTCTACAAGGTGTTCAGGTTTACAAGTAAAAGCAAATCTTGCCCGTCGTGTTATGAAGACAACAGGCAGTGACCATGTTATTAACACAGCTGTATATTGTTAGTATGAGGGGCAAAACTGTATTGTACAAGTGTTTCCGTGGTAACTTGCTATCGCGGCAGCAATGCAAAGAAACAGAAGAAGTTATGAACGACAACCAACTTCAGTTGGTAGCGTAAGGCGTGTGAGACGGAGCTGCTGGACCTGAATGAGGTGTGACCAATGATGCAGAAAGCTAGTTCTAAAAATGCAGCGCAGGACGCTACAGGGATTTCATTAACACAACCTGTAATTTCGCTCGACCAGCCGTTCGACCGGCTGACCCATCCATAATGATCGCGCTCTCTGTGAAGCGTAGATAAACACGTCATTGCACTCCCTCTCCCTCCCCAGCTTCCTTAATCAGTTATTGTTAAAACAAGTGAAGAAGTTTACACAGAGAGACATTTTTTTAAAATTATGCTAGGTTACGTATTTAAGAGGTAATTTTCATTTAATGGTTGCAGATGTGTGGCGATACTAACTACAACGTCAACATAAGAATGTAGCATAATATGGATGTGAAAGCAGTTATAATAGACTATGGACAATAACCACATGTGTTTGGTAAAATCACAAATTTTTTTTTTTTTTTTTTTTTTTCCCCCCCCCCTCCATTCTTTTTTTTTTTTTTTTTTTTTTTTTTTCTTTTTTTTTTTTTTTTTTTTTTGTTTTTTTTTTTTCAATTGTGGAATTAATCGGGATCACAAGAATCGTGATTATAATTTTGGCCCCAAATTGGGCGACTAGTCGATGGCTACAATATCCTGTCAAAACTGTTGAAAACTAAAAACAGCTGAGGATCATAAACAACATTTCCGGACATTAAGTTTCAATATTTGAGCTGTATGGTGACCCTATGCCGCATCAAATGACTGACAGAATCCAAGGGCAGGGAGAGTCTTGCGCTCTTGCTTAATGGTTCAGATATGTTACGCAAGCCTGTTAGGAGATTGGCAGTCACGGAAATGTTTTCTTCACTCTGAAACATTGACATCCATCACTACATCCCTAACATCCCAGTCACACATGTATATCTATCTACCACGCTGCTCACTTGTTCTATACATGGGAGAGATATGGCAGATGACCGAAAATGACGTCAAAGTGAATAGTTTGTCTCTCACTCCCATTCCTGCAATAAAGTGAGAAGCTTGAGCCATGAGGCAATGGTGCTGTGTGATAGGTTAGACGCTCTAACCCAGAGTTGGTCCTTTCATCACCCATGTTGTTAAAAGGAATGTGGATTAATGATTTCCCAATTTGTTGTGTTTGTTTAATTGACAAGGCCTGTCAACAAAACATTTTGTCATTGTAGAGGAGAAAACAGCAAAAAACAGGGTCTGGGCTCTACACTGAGTGCACTGATGACAGATCAGGAGTAGAAACTTCACATTTCATCAAGGGAAAATGAAGTGTAGGTCAAGCTGATAATGCGCACAAATTAGTCGAACAGACACTTGTTGTTGTAGCAGAGAGTCACAACCAATTGTTTGCAGGATGAGAGAAAGATCAATCTAAACACTCTGTAATAAATTTCTTTCTGTACCGTGCTTCCACGGCCAGTCTGATCTCCAAGTTGATTATGTGTTCTCCCTGGACTGATGTCCTTGATGGACAAACAAAAAAGATGAGGGTTTCCTGAAACAGTTTGGGTCTTATGGTCACATTGCAAGTCTGCAAAGGAGTCATCCTCTTTTGCGCCTCCCACTGAAAGGCAAAAGATAAGGATGACAAAGATGTAAAGAGTAGAATACAGGAAGCACATCTATGCTGATGAATAAATAAATCCCCTCCAAAAACGACAATAAACTACTACTATACAACTACTGAAATTGAGTTTGTATGAAATAGCAGTTTGTTTTTCTGAGAAGAATTCAACTTGCAAAAGATGCTACGAATTAAGTGTGACAATTCACATACCATAGTTTTTTCCCCATTGTAGTATAATTCAACCATCAGAGCATCATGGTACAGTCTTAGTCGGTACTCATACTCCTTTTTGCTTAAGACTTCCCCTCGATATTCTATGAGAAAGTCTCCTTTCTGAAAGTGGCGGCAACTAAACACTCCTCGACCTAAAAAGGAACAGAGGATGTGTGAGTGTGATGAGATTAATACAATAATTAAAAGGATGATATACATTTTGCTACCTTGGCAACTCACCTTTGAATGAATTAATATATTTTATAGTAAGAGCGCTCGTTGTCCGTTCACAAGACATGACACACCAGACATCCACGCGTGGCGGTGTCTGCTGTCAGTGAGGCTAAAGAATCTCTAGCAGCCTGCCTGTGGTCGATTACAGATTCTCGAGTGCGAGACACCTGTAATTAAGAGATCGGAGACACAAGAGAACAGGTATACCACTATCGAGTTGCAGTAACTCATACTTACTTGCACGACATCTCATCTCGTAGCTATGATTGGTTTGGGCGTCGATCAGTGACTCTGGCTTAATCTCTCACCTCGAGTACACGCCCATCGTATATGGCCCAACGTCGCAAACAAGCAAGTACAGCCGATAGCACTATCGAACACTCAGACCTTCTTAGACTTATACGGTAGTAACTCATTAGTGGTTCTATAGCCCTCAACCACGATAAATATACACAATGAGGCAGCTTTGGTAGCTCGTCTGTATCACTCTTCTTATGCATATGTGCAGTCTCACCCATAATGCACATAAATGAATGGTACATTAGTTGAGTATGACTCGTTATGATATAGCTTATGCACGATCTTCATGTACTACTTATTACCGTGATCAGCTGCATCACTACTAGCTTCGCAAGCCAGTACTCTGGCAGCTGAAATGCGCTGCGCTGCTCTTCGCAGAGGTTAACTCATAGTAGAATCCCGTGCCCAGTGGCTAGTGTGTAAGTTGAACATTCTCCGTTTGGTGTTACCCTACAAACCATGGATCGAATTATGAATACAATTACCCAGAGATGAACCAAACAGCTAGCCCCAAAACAGAAAGCTGAGCGTTAAGCGTAACACGCCCCCAAACTTCAACTAGCAGTTACGACGCAAGGCTGAAGCTGTTTCCTAGCCCGCTCCCGCCAGACCGTTAGCAGGCCTGGACGCTACACGCTCACGCAGGACATGCCGAACACTCCTAGTTCATGGGCACGATGTGCTAACAAGCGCACTTAGCTAACCACAGCATTCAGATCCAGCAGCTAGCTAGCACTTAGCTAGCGATTCAGCTACAACTACGTATGACAGTACGTTATCACCATTACACAGTTAGCCGCATGTCAAGACATGACAGAACAAACGAACCAACCACATCGAACCATTACCAAAGTTTGACTAGGTTAGTCTGGACACCAGCCATCATCATAGCTGTGAGAGTGCACCGTCTATAGCGTTCCTCTTGTATCATCCCTCTCTCATCACAATCAGTGGCAGGGCATGGTCGTCCTATATGAAGTTGGCTACTCAAGTCAATGAAGACTGTACCTTCGGCCATCACCACTCTGTAGACATACAGATGTGTGATCGTAGAATAGCCTCAGATTATTATAGTGGAACTTCCCAGGCTGAGAGCCCACATCAAAAAGCTCTGATGTTTTAAATCGTGTGTGTGAATTTAGTTAGATGAGGGGGTGCAAGTCCAAGACTCAACGCTCTTGGGGATGTTTGTCGATACACATAGTTTATACCAAAATTCAGATATTGGGGTACTATGGAGTGATCGCTGTTGCTGAAGATTTTGGAATGTCGTGCTGTTGTAGGCGTGTCTATGAGAATAGTGATAGACTTTTCGTGTCGTAAGTTATGAGGACAGTGGCGCCTGTCCGTTGTATAGCAAAATGTCTCATGAGTGTGTGTGTAGTTCATGATGGTGTGAGATGTGCTGTGATGTCCTCTAGTAGTGTGTGACTGCACATATGTGCAATGTCATGCACTACAGGCACGCTGCCACACGACACATGCAGCGTAGTCGACCACTAGCACATGCACACACACCATGTCAGATGGGATCAGACTGAATACGCAGTGAGCTGAGCACATCATCACAAACGAATGACACACAACACCACAACACACACACTGACGATAAGTGTCGATCAGCATTTCTTGCAATACACACACACACACACACACATTCATTTTTTCCACACAACACATATGTTGATCTGACATTTTTTCAATTCAGTATACTACACACTATATCATATTCACACATAATTACATTTTAATTTCTATCTTTGTTTGTCATTTCTCACTACTTACTATTCATCCTACCACTCCTTCATTTTACACTCAATCATCATGTCCACCCACACTCCACACACACACAACAACATCACATCATCAAACACACACCACCCACCCACACACACACAACCCACACACACACAAAAACCACAATGTTATATGGTGTTTTAATAGGATCGACCCATAATGTTTTTTCTAGTAGCTTAATGAAACTTGATATTTGGATGAATGTTACAAACTTGGGGCTTGCATTATGGTATGTGTTATGTAATTTTGCGTGTGGTTGCGGCTGCACTGCCCTGTGGGTGTGTGTGTGTGGTGTGTGTGTGTGTGTGTGTGTGTGTGTGTGTGTTGTTTGTGTGTGTGTGTGTGTGTGTGTATGTAGTATGTGTGTGTGTGAATAAGTTGACTGCATAATGATGCAATTTTACATATATTATTGTAATGGGATCTCTGGGATGTAATGTATGTATGTGCGTCTAGAGTGCACCCCGGAAGAGTAGCTGACCGCTGTGGCATCAACTAATAGAGAGCCTTTTAATATATAATAATAATACTTATTATTTTTATTAATAATTATTATAATAATCATAATTCTACACATACAACTGCACATTGTTAAACTGCTAATAAGTTCTCTATAATAGAAGGTCTGTCTGTCTGTCTGTCTGTCTGTGAGAGAGTGCGAGTGAGAGAGTGAGAGAGAGAGTGAGAGAGAGTGAGAGAGAGTCTGTCTGAGGGTCCGTCCGTGTTCCTGACCTTAAACTGCTCCTCAGAGATGACCAGGAGGTGGTGTGAGCCCTGCATGTCCGGGGAGCGAGCCAGGTCGTGGGCCACCTCTAGGGGCTCAGGCAGGGGAGCTCCGTGACCGTCCAGCACCACTATCCCAACAACAGGAGCCCGGTGCATCAGCTGGATCTCCTTAGCTGGAAGAAATTAAGAAAAGAAACATACTTTAACTACATTTCCGAATGACACCTACATACTTTTACTTATGTAACATTTTCAGTGTGGCATTAGTAGGGTACTTTTAAGTAAGTGATCTAAACATTTCTTCCACCACTGAAAGCAGCCTACCCCAAACATCAGAAACTCTGTCTCACCCGGCTGTGCAGTTACTGGTTCTTCTGCTCTGTGCTCTACAGAAGGAAGGCGGAGCATGTATGCAAACACACAGCCGCCATTGGTCCCTGCCCATAGGGAGGGTGTGCTATGTGAACCTAAAAGACAATGAGGAAACATGTGAACAACCTGAGGTACAGTACCGTGGATGTACTAAATGCAATCATTGTTTTTTCGACGGTGTAACTCACTGTCTGAGAGGAAGGTGTCGGCGAAGTAGATGGTCCGTACGAGACCGGTGAACGAGTCGTCTGAGGAGCGAGCCTCGATCTTCCTCTGGACAGGAGCCAGCTCCATCTCTGCCAGTTCAGCCTCCAGACGAGCGTTGGCCTCCTGGAGCTACCCAGAGAGAAAATACAGTTTCAAGAGATGATGAGAAGGATCTTAGGCCGTGTTCAGACAGACCCAAATCAACAACACCTGTGTTGCCACGAGTTTAATAGTCCCGCTTTGCCAGACCTTCCTCCACAGCATAGCGGAGGAGGGTCTGCCTAGTCCACACAGCATTCTGGGATGGGAGAAAAACATGCTCTGGTTTACTGGCATTTTTCTAAACCAATTACAATCGTCTTGGGCGGTGCCAAGTAACGCATGGAGCCACGGTGCCTTCGCAAAATAGTCTCAGGAAGGAACTTGTTTTGGTGGAACATGAATGTGCAAAGTTGTTTTAGTCATCAACAGAAAACTCAGATTGGACAGATAGTCTAGCTAGCTGTCTGGATTTACCCTGCAGAGATCTGAGGACCAGGTAACCATAGTCCTCAGATTGGACAGATAGTCTAGCTAGCTGTCTGAATTTACCCTGCAGAGATCTGAGGACCAGGTAACCATAGTCCTCTGATTGGACAGATAGTCTAGCTAGCTGTCTGGATTTACCCTGCAGAGATCTGAGGACCAGGTAACCATAGTCCTCTGATTGGACAGATAGTCTAGCTAGCTGTCTGGATTTACCCTGTAGAGATTTGAGGACCAGGTAACCATAGTCCTCAGAAATCCACCAGAGGTTAGAACGCCAACACAGAAGGGGACGGACATCCGTCCAAAAAGAAGAACATCCGGAACAATTTCCAGTGGCAACATAGCCATGCCGGAAGTGGAAAGTTGTGGACATAAACTGAGTTTATTAACTGGTGGACAGAGGAGCAGAGTGCTAGCGAGCTACCTTGGCAGCGTTGTGGACGTGATGTTTCCTCAGAGAGACTCTGCTGCGTCGGATTCTCCTAAAGGACTGTCGGAGGGATTTCTTTATGCTCTTCACCCTGGACAGAGGGCCCTCCATGGCCAGCTGGTCACTGGGGTTGAGGGTGCACCTACAATTGGAGAAAAAAATAAAATAATGAGTCAACACATAAATGCAATGTAAGAAATAACCTGAAGGAACAATTTAGATATCAGATATGCATGAACGTCACAATCTAAAGTCTCACCATTAATGTGTACTATATAGATTTATTTATTTAGTTTGTTTGCATGTGGAAACATGTTTGTGTGCAGTCTCAGTCACTTCAAGCAGCTTTAACAGACTAGGAGCTACGAAGACGGCTTGTGACAAAGACCGAATCCACAAACCAACTTAGAAAAACCTGTAAAGACAAGGCGTGTGGCTGTAAAAGGGCACTATCAGGCAGCTAGTATGGAACTGCTGAAAACATGCAGAGAATTCCCATGTACAAAATGCAGCTTTAATTCCTCTGCAGCTCCTTACTTGACGAGGACGTTGTTCTTCTGTTGGTAATCGTACAGGCCAAAGCCGTGGCTGGTGCCAAAAGCTACCAGCTTCCACTCCGAGTGCAGGGTGAGGGCGGTGACCACGGCAGGCGGCTGGCACTGGACCAGAGCAAAAGGCTGGAAGCCTGGAGGAAACAGCACCGGCTCCTCTCGCACATCCAGCCGAGCGTGGCCCTAATCAACAAGACAACCAGCAACATATGGATTGGATCACCTTAACCTTGGTGGTGCTGGCAAAGTTCTATTTTTGGTTGGTACTGTAGTAGTCTCGCATTGCCAGCTCTATCTCCACAGCGCTGTGGAGAAAGGTCTGGCAACACCACACAAATAAATAAATGAATAAAGCTCTGGGTTGTTTGCATTTCTTTACACCATTCCCAAGTGCCGTGGGTGGAGCTGAGCTCCGGACGTAGAGACGGTGGCTCTGCTAAAAAGTCTCAGGATGGAACTGGTTTTGGTGGAACATTTGCAACCCGCAAAAGAAAACGCCACATCCAATATTAAATTAAGTTAACTGTTGAATAGGGCTGCACTTGTTTTTTTGTGTGTTTTTTTAAACTCTGACACCATATCAATTGGTGCAATAAACATATCGCAGAAGGCTGCGGCAAAATGCAAAAGACTCTCCGAGATTATTTGTTAGTTAAAAAGGAGAATATAGGTAGAAACTAATTTTTTTTAGTGCTGCCTTATGTTTGATAAAATAAAGTTGGAAATTAATTCCTTAATTTTTTTTTTAATTAACAAGCAATTTGTTTCCGTTTAGTTTTCACAATTAATATCGCGATATTCAATGCTGTCCCATATTTTCGTCATATCATGCAGCCCTACTGTTCACGCAATACAGTAACGTGAGCTATCTAAATTTGCTGGATGCATGGTTAAACCTCGTTAGCTCTTACTTCATCCACAGTAATCCCACCAATCAGTCCCAAACGCCCCAGTTAGAGAGGAAATTACCTAAATATGTTCTTTGTAAAACTTTACAATCATTCCCCATCACTGGTCAAGGCCACACCCCCAGCCTCCACCTTCAGATACAGTTATAGTGGACCACTAAGGCCTATATAAAAGAGACTTCAGATACAGTATTAGGGGACCACTAAGGCCTATATAAAAGAGACTTCAGATACAGTATTAGGGGACCACTAAGGTCTATATAAAAGAGACTTCAGATACAGTATTAGGGGACCACTAAGGTCTATATAAAAGAGACTTCAGATACAGTATTAGGGACCACTAAGGTCTATAAAAGAGACTTCAGATACAGTATTAGGGACCACTAAGGTCTATATAAAAGAGACTTCAGATACAGTATTAGGGACCACTAAGGTCTATATAAAAAGAGACTTCAGATACAGTATTAGGGGACCACTAAGGTCTATTTAAAAGAGACTTCAGATACAGTATTAGGGGACCACTAAGGTCTATATAAAGAGACTTCAGATACAGTATTAGGGGACCACTAAGGTCTATATAAAAGAGACTTCAGATACAGTATTAGGGGACCACTAAGGTCTATTTAAAAGAGACTTCAGATACAGTATTAGGGGACCACTAAGGTCTATATAAAGAGACTTCAGATACAGTATTAGGGACCACTAAGGTCTATATAAAAGAGACTTCAGATACAGTATTAGGGACCACTAAGGTCTATTTAAAAGAGACTTCAGATACAGTATTAGGGACCACTAAGGTCTATATAAAGAGACTTCAGATACAGTATTAGGGACCACTAAGGTATATATAAAAAGAGACTTTGAGCACCATGTCATGGGACCTTTAAGAACGGCGACACACAGGAGGAGGAAGGTGAGGGACATCCGGTGGAACAACCGGCAGCGCCGGATTTAAGGCAATTATCCTGGAAATGTACTGTTGTTGATCTACAGTAGACTAGTACAAAATATTCTAATGACACAAGGGAGATAACGGGAAAGTAATATACTTTAACTGGCACTGCAAGACATTACAGCTTTCAGGGAGTGATGAGTGAAGCTTTAAAATGATGGAAGTCACGAGTCACGCATTAGTTTTTGCAGTCCAACACTGCGCGTTACCTTCCAGCGGAAGCCCTCTTGGCCCTGCAGCAGATCCACTACTTTAGCCTCCACGGTCTGCTCCGCCGCCTCATCGTTCAGTTCCAGCACCAGGATCTGGAGAGACAAGCACCAGGCCCAGCAGAACACGGGTCAGTAAGCACAACACAGCCATTTTCAAGCTGAGGAAAAGACCTAGGGCTGCGGAATCATAAAGACCGCAATTAATCAGATGTCAATTTGTAGTTAAATGTTTGCTGTAACATTTGGTTTAACTTTTTTTTTTTCCTCTTCCTCTTTTTATTATCTTTAAGACTGTTTTTTAGATTAGGTAAATGCTGGAATAATGTCACAAATCACAGACTGTTGACAGAAATGTCCTATTTTCAGTGGATCTTTTAATTATTTTTTTAATGTTTAACATAACTGTTCAATGTTACATGCTTATTGAAAGGAAAACCCTTATTGTTGGCAATTCACATCTATGTTCTCATCCTTGCATAAGACTATAAAGCAGTTTATGATGGTGTCTCATGTTATAATGCTTCGTGGCACATTTTATCTGTTACACAGGTAATATTAAACTTCGGCTAAACTTTCACATGACGAATGGTAATCGGGAATTTCTGGCACAAAAATCACAAGTTGATATTTTCCTCATATCGTGCAGCCCTAAAAAAAGACACTGACTCAGTCCCATGCGGGACACTGAACCCTCACCCTGTGAGCCGTGTTTGTGCAACTGTGTGGAGTGCTAGGGGCAATTAAAACTTCCCATAGTGAGTCTACACCGGACTGACCTCTCGCTCTGTTAAGCCCTAAACAGAAGTGCACAAGCCAGAGAAAAGAGGAAACATCACAGATATATAAGTTCCCTCTTCATACTTCATCAAATGTTAGCTTTGTCATGCATATCCCTCAGGGTGGAACTAGACAAAACCATAGAACATTTAGTGAACCTGGATCTTATCTTCATGGTTATGCCGCCAATCCTGTGATTTTTTTGCAACATTATATAAAAATATATTCTTTTCTACAGGATCAATTTATTTTTTATTTTGACCAACGATTCTTTCACCTAAATATGTTCTGTTTCTATGGTGATTACATCATATCTGTTTCCAGCAAAACAGAGCAAAAGCAGAAAATGTTTTGTTCTTCTTTACAAATTAAATAATAATGTCAGGCTGGCTGACTGACATTCTCAGAAAACAATCCGTTTTTGGAAAGTGTCTCATGATATAATGTCTCTAACAAAAACAAAAGTTGAATAATACATTACTTAAAGAAGGAAAAGAAAATCCCAAAACTCCATACTTTGGAATCGGAATAAATGAAAATTGCAATACAAATCAAAAAAGTACTCATGTGTCATGAAGGAATCTAAGAACGACAAAAGCTAATGGTGCCAGCACTAATATTAATAATAATCATAATCATACTGCATTCACCAAGTTAATTGCTGAGAAGAAGTCAGGCAGGTCAAGGCACATAAGCAGTCAGATAAACGGGAGAGAAATGAAGATGAACAGTTAGATTTTTGATGCAGCGATGTCACCATGAGCTCTCATCTCTTAAACTTGGTGAGTACAATGATATTAGAACTAGGGATTTCCCAATCAGCATTTTTGCCCCCCTCCCCCCGATCCAATTTTTTAAATTTTCAATATCTGCCGACCCCGAGTCCCGATCCGATACTTATATTTGCTCAGCTAATAAAGCTGCACACCGTTTTGTTTGCCTAAATATAACCAGGTAAGCAAAGCCTAAACCCCCGCCAAATACACGCACCAAAGTCTGCCACAAAGCGAGGAAAAACAGTGTAAATGACAGGTAATGTGTCTAGCCGTAGGTCAACGGGGGTCTCACCTGTCCAGCTGTGCCAGCTATAGTCAGATAACCACTGTATTTACAAAGGTGGATCTTCTGAACGCCGAGCCTCGGGTCATCACTGTAGGGGTCAAAACAGCCAACCTGGACAATAGTTTAAAAAAAAAAAAAAAAAAAAAAAAAAAGTATGGCAGCAATTTAGTATTGTACTCGTACAACAGTTACAACACTTGAATAAGACAGATTAAAAAAAAAGTAGCATACGCAGAGATAACCGGAATTTGTGTCCCTAGTATGAATCAAGCTCCAAAAACCATGGATCCTACATTTCCCATGATGCCACTAAACAGAGTTTCTTTGTTAGATCCTCAATAATTAACAGCCACACATTACAAACTCAACCTCCAATTTTGTAAAAGAGGCTTTCAGTTATCAATTTAAATTTATTTATTTTTTCAGACTGTCCCTCGTTAACTGATCATTAACTGTTAACAGACAAGCAGGCAACACAGCCCCAGTTCACCTGTCCACCATTGTGTGGACACATGCAGCCACTTCCCTGGAACCGCTTATGCGACCCACGAGCCAGGTTGTCAGCTGTGTGTCTGCCTGGCATACTAC
The DNA here is from genome assembly GCF_008692095.1 of Etheostoma spectabile. NCBI lineage: Eukaryota > Metazoa > Chordata > Actinopteri > Perciformes > Percidae > Etheostoma > Etheostoma spectabile. The sequence goes on from NC_045753.1 coordinate 1,591,264, forward strand.
GTGTGTAGGACGGCTTAACCAGCCAGTCAGCATGGGTTAAAGTGGGCCGGAACGATCCAGAACGGCGTTCCGGCACCTAATTGGCGGTTTAAAAATAATGCCAAATATCCATTTCCAGGGTTTACTCTGTTCACTCCCAGCGGCGCACTGCTGCAAGCCCATGCACAAACTGTCTGTGGTTAGTTCACACATCGGTAAAAATATCGGTTGAATAACAGGTGAAGACAGGTGTGGTAGTGAGTGTAAAATAAAACAGGAGCGACTCGGTAACAAGCTGTGGATCCAGGGTTCTTTTTTGTTTTTTTTTAGCTCAACTGGACCAGAGCGGGGATGCTGTTCTGGTCTCATTGTTCTCCGTGAAGTTTAAGGAACTAGTTGTCCTTGTGTGTTTTCTTTAAGTGCTGTGTAGTGGATAGAGATGTTATTAAAATAAAAATATATAATTATTGTTTTTAACTGTAAGAGAGAACGAGAGAGAAAATCAAATATAACGATACTCTTGACCAAATGACGATATTGTAAGGTATTTAACAAAATGTTATTTACATAATGAGATTTTTGATAAATGATTTAATGACTTCATGGGTAAAGGTAAATAAAGGAACAGCTAGAACAGTCTGGTAAGTTCACAAAATGACATCACTTTACTGTAATGCAGCCTGTAAAACCAGGAAAAGACACCACTTACCATATTATGATATTACCATTTATCCAAAATGTAAGACGACATGTAGTCTCATATCGCGATATCGATGCAACATCGATATATATAGAAAAAATAAAATAGGTGAATCAGGCAGTAGCCAGCAACTTTGCCACTTCAGTTCTGATTGGACAGTTTACTGACACAGTTCTTTACCTTAGAAACAGTGGTTTGACACAAAAATCTTACCTTGTTTGAAAGTTGAGCTTCCAAGCTCCAGAAGAAGGTTTGTAAGTGTAGACCTAGAGTGTAACAGTTTGTCAAAGCACGTTTTTACACAAACACACCTTTCTGAATGGCGGCCACTCTCCTTCAGTGCCCTGGTGCATGTTATCATTGGGGTCCGCATCTGTGTGGAACACTCCAGCTGTGCTTAACTTGTACATGGGATACAGACAGACTCCCGATGCGTCCCAGAAACGCACTGTCCCGTCCTCATGCCTACACACACAAGTTAACTTGATATAGTTAAATCTGTCTAAGAAAAGTTTCCATATACAGAATGTTAAGCCCAGTTCAGACCAAAGATCGGCAACGAGACGACTAAACTTGCAACGCATCGTTCTGCAGCGTTCTGAAATCTGCCAGTACACACTAATGAGACGATCTCCATAGGAACGATTCTTTGTGCTTCCGTCCTAACTTCTGACTGCGAGGCTTTGTTGTAGCTTGATATATCATTAGTTGCATCTAAATATGAATGTGCATAATGGTAGTGATACAGAGATTTGGTAGAGATGAATTTCTACAAGAGATTAATCTGCTAAATCAGTTTCATTTCCCTCGATTCACAGCTTTGTTCCAACGCCGCTGGGTGCTCCCTCTCTAGCTCGCTCCACAGTACGCATTCACAGGCACACGTTGAGCCTTAACAGTTAAACAGAAATAAAGTGGATTATGGATCATTTTATTGAAGCTGACTTCACTATTGGCTGTTGAAACAGGTGATGTCCCGTACGTTCTAAAACCAGCCTCTGGAGACTTGAACAGCTGAGCAGCATCACCATCAGCTGGTTTGAGTCGAGCTGAGACGAGCCGGATCCGGAAAATCTTTGGTCTAATCTGGGCTTTATTTGTTTGAGTTCAGAACTGACCCTGTGAGCAGCAGGTCTCTCTGCGGAGGGTCTGGGGCCAGGTTCTGGCCTCCTGTTATTGGCCATGGCTGCATGGAAGAGAGGGGAAATGAAAAGTTTAACAATAATACCTCCTTAATGCCATCTGTTCAACCAGAAATTAAGGAATCTGTCCAAATGCAGTATACAGCATACCATATATGATGAACAGCTTTAGAGTGGGAGCAGAGTCACATACAGGTTTGGATCTGGGTAAAAGTAACACGCAGATGTCTTCCTGCATAGCATCGGATTTGTGTGGTTATTCTGACTGTGACTTGCCCAAATGAGCTCAAACATATTATAAGAGGTTCATGGAGCCCTAAACCTAGTTGCAAAATCAATATGTCCCATATATTTACATCTGTGGTATACCGTACCCAATGCTCTGGTCTAAATAATGAACTCTGAGTCAGTCAAAGTCTAAAACAGGGTGGTCCTGAGCAAGACACTTCAGAGGTGTGCAACATTTAACATATAGAGCAATTGTAAGTCACTTGGATAAAAAGCGTCAGCTAAATGACATGTAAGGTTTAATTTAGGAACATTTTTCCAACAAGGGCAATGTTGATGAGATGGTACTAAAATGTTCAAAGAAAGCATAGCATCACTAGAGGGAAGTAATTAGGTTTTATAAAATTACGGCTTAAAAGTCATACGTATGGAAAAAGTCATTTTTAACAATTTGTATCAATGTTTATGGGAAATTACTTGTAATGTGACAAAAGCAGTGAAAAATCAGGACAATCAACACAAAAGGATGGCACAAAGTGAGTAAAAATAAACCCAATGGAACTATTTATTTATTTATTTTTTTAAATGAAAGACCTACAGTCAATTGGATTGTTATTTGAACAAAGGGAACCCTTTAGCCTAGAAATCTAGACCCCCTAACAGCTGCGCATGCACTTGTTGGGTCAGTCTAGAAACTCTCTGTTGGCTCGGGAAATGGAAAAACCAACTTTGGTCAGGCCAATCACATTGTGTATAGAGTCGGTGGGCGGGCTTAACGTATTGATGGCACAGTTCCATTCAGTTCTTTCCAATCGACTTCGGCCGCGACTCTGGAAGACTTGGAGCTAAGCTCTGAAGTCATTCTTAAAACAGGAAGATGTGTTTGGAGTATAAAGTTGAATCTATCAACCGGCGTTGCTCTGATTGGTTGTAGCGCTATTCTATTGCGTGTAGAGGGAATTTGAAAGAACACCGTTTATCCCGCCCCTTGGATTGAGCCCTGCCAATGGTGAGTTCTCGGACCCAACATCTGGATGTGGGTCTGGCTTGTCAGGTTAGGAACCCTTGGAACTTAAACTTAAAAAAACCAGGCCTACCTTTTTGGAGTAGTGTGTGTTCTGCAGTTGTCCAGCGGTGATGACCCTCTCCCACAGTTTGAGGGGGATGGCGGAGACGTGGTGGGAGCAGGTGATGGCCGAGCTGTGGAGGGGAACCAGGTACGGTGTCTGGATGACGGGCCAGCCCTCTGTCTGCAGGTCAATCACCACCAGCTCTTCCTCCACCAGCACCACCAGCGCACTGGGGTCTCCTGCAGAGGGAGAGTTCAGATCAGAGATCTTCAGCAGGGGGTCCGTGGCCGTTAGCCCATGTACCACCGTGTGTTACGGAGGTGCCGCGACCCCGGCGAGCAATCGCTGCCATTCAAGTCGATGCATGTTATTCCACGGCTCTCCGTTTCACTGAAGATACGCAACGTTCAGACAGCCAGGCAGGAAGTGAAAAGGCAAGACTATCCACTCAATTGTATACATTTTCTTTTAAACATCATGGACAAACAGATCTTTTTTTTTTTATTTTTCCTCAGGACAACGCTAGAAAAGAGAAGACATGGAGTCTAACTGTTGGACTGACACAACATACGTCATAACAGGATGTTAAACAAACCAATGAATGAATAGATTAAGACTATATCTATCTATCTATCTATATATTCAGTCTATAGCTCTAGTCTTGCTTGTCCAGACTGTTGTCTACAGTGCTGTTAGTAGCTGAGAACATCTGAAAAAGTTGTAAATACCTGAAAAAAAAAAAGATACACTAAAACAAAGACCCAGTTTAAAAAAGTGATCCAACCCACTTCTTTGAAAGCCAAACCAAAAAGGTCTGTTATAACATTTTGAATTGCAAAACTATGCAAGATGAAATCTTTTGGTAGCCGGGCCTGCCTGATAGCAAACTGAGTAACGGAGTTTGATGTGTAAAATTGGCAGAATGACAAAAAAAAAAAGAAACGTAACAAACTACTTCCTAAGTTCCAAAACAAAAAATGTACCCATACAGACTAGACTCAGTGCTCTGAATATTTTTCCGTCGATATAAACAAATTATTGAGATTTGTTTCCCTCGAAAGAGCAATTTCAAATTTGCATTTCTATGTAGCAGAAATCAGATCACTGCAGAGGGCTTGGTGACGTGGTGACATGGAATAGGGGGGCTACATGGAAAAATAAAATGGATCTGATGTTCTTTGGAAATTATGAGATCTAAGTCCAAGAAATTTACCCCAAAAGCTTTGAGAAACAGCTTCCTTTCCATTGCAGGGCATGAGTGTGTTTGCCATTCGGCAGTTACTTTTGTGGGTGTGTGTGTTGCCTGCCTGTGTGCTGCGGTCCGTCTCTGATGGTGAAGAAGTCGATGATCCTGGAGGTGAAGTCCAGAGCCACGTGTGTTTTACTGTGGATCACTGTGATACAGTGTCTGTCCCCGTAGCTGGCTCTGGGCATTCCACCGCTGAACAGGAGGAACGGAGGCCTACACAGACACACACACACACACACACACACACACACACACACCACACACACACACACACACACACACACACACACACACACACCACACAACACACACACACACACAGACACACAGACACACAGACACACACACCTCAGATTAATGTGCAACGACAGGCCATGTGACAGTCCTGGGTAATAAGTTAAACATTAGAAAGGTGAGGACGTAAGAAACCACTTCCACTGAGGGAGGGAGGGAGGGAGAACAGATGTCACACATCCCACTGGTGAATAAAGCAAACTCACCCTTCTTCTGTAGGTAGCTGAACTATTTTGGAAATGGCCTTGCAGGGGAAGTGTCCTGCAGCAATAAAAGACAAGTCATCATCAGCCTCCAAAAAAAAGAAAGTGCACATTTCATGCAGCAAAGAGAAATATGCAGCGGACAATTCTTTATGCTCACCATAAGGAATGTCGGATTTCTCCTCGTCATCGCCCTCGCCACTCACCATCCATTGGCAGTAACTCCCATCGCTGTGTGAACTGAGAATGTAGCCTCCGTCCTCTGTCCACCAAACACTCTCCAGTTGCTACGGTTACATGGAAAAATACAAAGAGGCAAATGCCAAGATTGAGCGCGCTGGTTGCAACCACAGCTTATGCAGGACGTGCTGGTATTCAGGTCACGGCCCCACACCGAGCTATAGAACAGTACCTGTGTGGCAGGGATGTGGTGGACAGCACGCTGTTTCTCCAGATCCCAGATGACCATGAGACCTCGTCCGTAGCCAATAACAACCTGGTTCGGGTTGACCGGGTTCTCCTGTAAGGCCTCTACGTGTTCCAGATTCCTGCGGCCGATGTAGTCGTCTGGGACACTGGAAGAGACGGGGGGGAAGAGGATAAACATGGGGGAGAGGAAAGAATGAAAGAGACACGCATCAGGAAGACTGGAGACAGAACAAGGCCTGTAACAAGTATTACATCATATATTCTTTTTTTTAAACACAATATCGCAGTTTATTTGTTTAATTGCAATTAATTGCTAACATTAGTTAATGTCTTAAAAGGTGCAGGAAGTGATTCTGCACAAAGATTGTTGATATTTAAACGCAACTGCCAGAAAATACAACCCTCTGTTCAGAGCCCCCCCCCCCCCCAACCATCAAATGTCGCTGCCTGTTGCCTAATGGCTGGAACGGTGTTTTGTGGCTCGTGGACTGCTTTCTGATTGGTTTCCATTTACACAGCCAGGGCTCTGTATTAGCAGATTTTTTTTAACGCACACAGAAAATAGAAAGCTAGGAGACCGATATTCCCTGAATTTGGCAAAAAGTGTATTGGATTAACATCGCTTACTATACCTTTAAGGCATATGACTGGTAATTGTGCTTTTTTTTTTTTTAGAGAGATGCCAAATTGTGATTATATACAATAAGCATATCTAAACAAAAGCACAAATACCACTCATACGCATCAAAGGTATATACGGCCGTGCAGACATGCAAGCTGTTCCATTCTGAGAAAGCGGCTGCATGTGTTCGCAACAATGCAGAGTTTTGGGGGGTGGGAAATACAACACAGCTTTTTTTCCCCCAGACTGAATGGTGAGAAATTGTAGGGAAGCCAGGTGAAATCTGAGATGGCCAGAGTGGCTTTGGGTGGAGTGTCACTACAGCAGAACAAAAACTGAAATGGTAAGCACAACGTTTACAAAAGTACCAACATTTTGGTTGATATCGGTGATATTGCTGTACATGGAACACATTCCTAATGAATTAAACCAAAATAAAATCCCTTTCCATGTCGCAGGAGTGTTTGTTTTCTAGTTTTTGAATAGCCTGTGAAAATCAAGTCTGTGAAAGACAACATCCTCCCCGATTCATCTTGTAATGTAATCTGCGATATTGTTGGCTAGACAAAGATTTGAGTGAGCTCCTGGACACATTGATAACGGCTGCTATGAATGCTGTTGCTTTGTAGACTATTGTCATCCACTGGGGACCGTTGCACAGTAATCCCTCAAAAAGCATGGGCCTCATTATTACGACACTGTAAAGTCAGGGCTCTAAACGACGTGCGGTGTGTTGTGGTTGCCGACCTGCTGGCCACTTGGTCCAGACTAATGTTCCTCTCTTCCAGCTCTCTGAACCCTGGGACTTCAACGACGAAGACGTGTCCTCCTTCTGTCCCCAACAGCAGCAGCTCCCCGGAGGAGTGGGCCAGCACTGCCGTCACTCTGGTCACACTTGGAGGGGCGCTGAGGAGGAGGAGAAGAAGAAGAAGAAGAAGACAGAGGTGAGATCACCTGGAGGAATGAAGGACAGCTGCCGTTTGTATGAAGTTGGGCTCCAGCTAACAATTATCTCTGAATGTGCCCATTATTTTCTCAATAATTGCTCGCTCTATAAAATGTCATAAAATAGTGAACAGTGCCAGAGTATCATTTCTAAAAGCCAAAGGTGATGTATTAATACAACTGGTTTTATTAATCCAAATGTCCAAAACCCAAAAGTTACTTATTTTTCCATAATATGACAAAAATGCATACAATTAATGTATACTATCCAGGGTTTCCTCCAGTGAATTGCAAGTTCTGTAAGTTGCCCCCACCAGGCCTAAGCCACCGGGGAAAAATTTTGAATGTATTTATAAGATGTTTATTAAACTTCAGTGGGGCGGCTCAGTTGGAAACAGACGTAGTCAAATTTAGAAATTGGCAGACTAAATGAAGGGCCCTGTGGAATCTGTCTTATAGCTTCTTTAAATTCTAAATTTCACAATTCCGTCCTTGATTCTATCATCGCAGAAACTATTAGGCTCCAAATTAATGCGGCCATCAGGCTGTGACTGGCCCCCGTCGGGCCATCGTCAACAATAAAGACACTTGCCACCGGGCCGTATAACTTGACCGGGGGAAACGCCGCAATCCTCACATTTGAGAATATGAATTGGGTTGACAGCTATGGTTGAAAAATTACTGAAACAATTTGATCATTATCAAAACAGATTCATTTTCTTCTGATTAGCCAATTGATTTATTGACTAAATCGTACACTGCAAGTTTATACAGAATTCATCCAACTGGGAGAGTATGCAGTGCTTTGATGGACATGGATTTTCATGGCAAGAACTAAAGAGCCGTAGAAACTAAATCATTTTCCAGTCTGGAAGTTTGTGTTTGATCAGTCAGCTCTGCCTTTAGAACACAATTAAAAACTACTACCTCAGGATCAGGAACTTTTGGGGGGCAGAAACTGCATCCCTGAAACCTACCTGCACTGAAAAAGGGTCAAGAAAGGGGAAAGCTGTCAGAGTGTGTGTGTGTGTGTGTGTTTTACCCCGGTGGCCCAGTGAGTGTGAAGCGTCCTATCTCCAGAAGTTCAGAGTGTCCCTGGTGAGCCCTTAAAGTCCACATGTGAAGACTGTTGTCATCCAGCAGAGTCACCAGTTCAACCTAAACATGAGACACAATCAATCAATCCTGTCCAGAAGGATATTAAAAAGACATTCACTTTGTGGCTAGCAGAGAAATCAGTTCCTGTCTCCTCCTGTATGATAAACAAGGCGGGCCACTTTAAAAAGCAGAAATGCTGCCATATATGTTCTTTGACTGTACCTGGTGAGGGAGGAAGTGCACCTGTGTGACGGCAGCATTCTCATCATGTAGACCCATGAACTCCACACCTGGAGCTCCATACCTGACCACTGGTTAAGGGCAGACTGGATTTGTGATTTGTGACAGTCCTATAAGTCATAAAGTGATACACTTCTTTCACAACAAAACAGTTTTACAAGGTGTGGAACTCTCCAGCTGCCTCTCAGTCTGCACTGCAAAATGCATGCTGAATTGTCTATTTTTCAAACATTGGTTGTGCTTTATGAAGTTGACGTTAGAGAGTGACGTATGTATCTATGAGTCCCTCATCCGGAATGGGAAATCAACTTCTGCCTGCTCTCCTAAATTCTTGCAGGTTCGCAAGCATGCTATTCAACGTAAACGTCTGAGTAAAAGGGTTAGGGTTAGAAAGATGAGCTCAAGCAAGCAAGACCATTTCTGTGGCCATCTTATGAGTCGCTTATCAGTAGTAAAAAATCAACTGACCAATTTCCTGCTGACTCTGCTACCGAGACAGGAGGAAAAAGGTGAAGATGGCTACAATCACGACTACATGGACAAGCAAGACCACCTCTGCGTCCATCTCCATCTCTGCATCATAGGGGGCACCAAGGCAAGCATGCAGGAATTGAGCACGGACTGTGGCGTCCTGTGGGCCAGTGTGCAGGCGTCGGACGGTGATTACCAGCCAGACTTTAGGGGCTGTAGCTGTAGTTCACCGAGACATGGCAGGATGCTGGAGTTTCTGTGCCGTTCAACCGGATTTTTGTGCGCCGATCTGACGGCCACATTCTGCTTTATGATGAATCATGCTCAGGTTGAAAGAGCTGGGTCAAATTGATTGATTGATTGACTGATTGATTCCAGGGGGCCACTAAGTTCTGGGTTAACCAACGTCACTGAGCATAACCTTGATGATCTTGGATAACTGGTAATCAGCTGGCTCAGTTAACTCTGGGTTTTCCTATCCAGCCATGAGCCGAGTCACGTTAAAAAGGCCGGAGCTTTAAGAGATATTGAGCTGTAGGACAATCTACCTCCACCTAGTCTATATTGAAGACGTTACACTTGGAGGATTGTTCAGGTGCTGCCGGATTTCTGGAGGACTTTGGTTACCTGGTCCTCAGATCTCTGAAGGTTAAATCCAGACAGCTAGCTAGACTATAAAAATGACTATCGCTCTTTATTCCTTGTCACTTTATTGTAAACAGAGTCATTTTGCCCATGCTGTAGGAATGATGAGTACATTTTTCCCCAGTGGAAAGCAAGGAGGTTTACACCTTCACATTTTGATGGGATCTTCTGTAGTAAACATGCTCAAGTTCAGCATACGTTACCATGGCAAATTACCTCAGTTAAAAAGGGATCCATCTCTGTACCAAAATATCTGAATGAAACATTTAAATACCTGCTAATGTAACTTGGTCAGGACCCTGTGAGCCGGGTGTCGATGAGCATGAACAATGGATTTTAATACCCTTGACTTTAATATCCCATAATGCTCAAGTGTCAAGTGAGCAAAGCGTTGCTGTGCACTGGAGGCTGACCTCAGTGAAGACAAACAACACCATACCCATGGGGGAATCACATTATCAAATGCTTTTGTGCGCTACATAAAAAAGGGCATTAAAACGTCCCCCACTTTGACTTGTAATATTCATTGAAAGATTTTCGTTCCATCTGTGCCCTCTTGCAGTTTTATCCAGGAACAATCTGCTGCATTGTACCACTGGATTACCCTAACGAGAGAAGTCACTGTGGTTATCAAAACCAGTGTGTGTCTTTGTGTCAATGGGGAGAGTGTACCGACTGGCTCCGCTGCGCTGTCAATGAGTAGAATTGTGCGAAAGGCTAGGGCGACACAGACTCCACTGTCTGAGAATGCCAGGCGGGGTTGAGCAACAGCGTGGGAAAAATCAAACACCTGAACCACGTACCCATGTGAACCGCAAAGAGGATTTAGCAGCATCATAGCTGCTCATTAGCACTGCCTGGCTCAGGTTCAAACATGCCGCTTGGATCCCTCCCTGACAACTCTTTACACACAGGTAGAGTGAAGGATACAGTTTGATGGCCCCGGAGCGGGTGCCGATGGCCAGCAGCTGCAGGGACGGACTGTAGCCCAGAGCGCTGGGCTGGTGCGGGAATCCATGCTCCACTGTCTGAAGAGGAGAAAGTAGAGAGTCAGGGGTAGGGTGAGACCAAGCTTTGACAGCAGAGACAATGTCAGGACAGGATAGGAGACTGCAGGAAAACACAGCGCAGATAAGAGCTTGTGGACGGAAGGACAGCAGATAACACAGAAAATATGAATCCCGCCGTCTTAAACCCACCCTCGGTCACTTCCTCTGCTGTGGCTGTGAATAGAATAGTATTATTCATGTGATGCAATAGTGTTTTGATAAACTTCTTGTTCAGTTAATTGTTGAATAATCAATAAGGATAAATAAAATACTTCATGTAAACACGTCAGTCTTTTTCCTCTAGTATTCTCCACGGTCCAGATGTATTAATCCAAAAAAAAAGTAAGGTGTATCAGTGCAACCAATGTAAAAAGTTAGTCTGACCCTAGATTTCCACCAACCCCATAATGACATTTTCAAGGTGTAGTGCAGGGAAATATGATCCGCCGTGAGCACGATGTATTTTATTTTGAAAATTAACTGGATGTTTTATTTAGTTTCTGTGCTCAACGTCTTTTACTGCACAACCTGACCTATGCTGAACTGCTGCGGAGCTCTCCGGCAAAAATAGAAGCTCTGCGTATTTGCTCCGGAGGGCAGGGGATCGCTGGAGCTGGGACGGAGTCAGAACGCAGCCACTCAGCAGTCAGTAAAAATACACACATGGACTTCAATGGAAGCCTATCGACTCCGTCACCCTTCCAGAACGGATCCGCAGCCGTTCCACAGTTGGTTGAAATCAGGGATGAGCCCTTTAAAGCCCTGTTTAAGGCATGATTTTTTTCATAATATGGGCACTTTAAATAAGGTTTGTGTTTGAGTTTGGAACATTCCAAAAAATTTAATTTTGACATAAAGATTTTAATTTTCACTGTAAATGCTTATTGGTTTCAAAAACTGGTAATCTGTTTTTCTAAATAATCGGTATTGGCCTTAATAAACCAGTATCGGTCGATCCCTAACGCAGACACTTATTCACCTGTTGGCATATCAATTACTCTGTATGATCCAGCAGTCTTTACCTGGCAACAGCATAGAAGAAGCTTTTTCACCAGGTTCACATTCAGCCGTCCAACACGGCAACAGCAGCAGTCATACACGTAGATACACTATCTACACAGCTATGGCTGGCCATATAGACAGTAGCAGCTGAATTATCATTAATTCCTCACATGCACATATAAACCAACAGCAGCAGTGATAGCCATCGTTGTTAAAGTCAGAGAGGTAATCAATGGTTCAGTTTAAAGCACTTACATTCGGACTTTATTGGTACTTCACAATAAAAGCTAAAATGAAAAGATCATAGCCACATGCAAAAAAAGAATGCCTCCAGTGAAGATTAAAAAATGAAACTCATGAACGCACAAAATGAAATAATCAAAATTAAGTTTATAGATAGATTTTTGACTGACTGAATCCATACACAAGTGAAATTAGCTAGCAACCTCAACGAGTTCAGTTTTTAAGATTTCATTTGATTATTAATTTTTCATCTCCACCTTATCATAGTGCCCTCAGCTTGCTCTTAAACAGAGCTGACTTGGTCTGAAGTATGTGTCAGATTGTAAACCATCTGCATTATCATGTTCTGTTTTTTTTAAATGAATACTAGTTTATGTCTGAAATTATGCATGCATGTTTTTGTGTGCATGAATCATTTATACAGCAGCACGGCGGCCCAATGGTTGGCACTGTGGCCTCACACCAAGAAGGTTCTGGTTTGAACCCGGGTTGTCCCGAGCCTTTCTGTGTGGAGTTTGCATGTTCTCCCCGTGTGTGCGTGGGTTTTCTCCACCACTGAAAACATGTATCGAAATAATAATCGATACAGCATAGTATCATGGTATTTTCAGTGGCGATAGTGTATCGATACACAGACACCAAGGATCTTTTATTATATACGTGTTGGTCAGTTTTTCCCATTTTACTGCAATAAAACTGAAGTGAGAGGAACAAACAGAGAAATGTTTCTTTTTAGATAAAACAGATGTTGACAAAGTTTCCTTTTGGGGACGTCATTTGAAATTGGGAAAAATTTGATGTTGGAAAAAAGGTTATAAATTGAAATATATATCGCAGAATATTGCAATATGTTTAAAATTGCAATAATATCGTATCGTGACGATAGTTTATCTGAAGCCGTCCCGGGCGGTCATAAGAAGGTGGTGGCTACACATTGGTGGTATTATAGAGTAGTACCCCCCCAACACTTTGGGTGTCTATGGTAAAGTGCTATTTAAATGTAATACATATGGCCTGTGGTTTTAGGTGCTGCTTGCAACTGCTTTCATCTGCTCTTGCACATTATAGAACATCTCGTTTTAACTGCAGAGCATACAAACAGGATACATTAAATAGTTTATATTTAACATGATTTTTCTAATTTAGATCCCTTCCAGTGAATTATCACTCAAATGAATATTGCTCAGAGGAGGAGGAAATTAGCTAATGTAACCACAACATCTTAAGCCGGTGTGTAGGTGTAAACCCAAAATGACAAAGCAGTAGCTTAACAAGCTATTGTAAACACCAGGTAACAACGGGTAAATCCTGTGTAGACAGATGAAGCGGAGGACCATTCTGCAGTCATCTTTTTTAGTTTAATTAGGGGTGTAATAATAAACTCAACTCACGATACGACACACGATTTTAAGTTGACGCTGAGATTTTCTTGCAATTTCTTTTTTTTAACTGAATGAAATGAGTAAAAAAAATATTCCTGTCATTTGCGGTTAAACGACAAAAGGAAGAAGCACTGGATGGCAGAAGTGGCTTTTACAACAACATTGAAGGCAACACAAGTTTCTGGAGCAGAGTCCAAAAGCAACACTAATGTCCCATCACTAGGCCCCTCTGTGTCTTTAGCTGCAGACTGTTGTAGGTCTCGGGGTTGGAACCCTTTCCATTGAAATACAGGCACACTTTACACGGATTAGCTCTCAGCATTTTAACTGTTGTCTAACTCACTAGCTAACGGTAGGCTAACGTTACCTGCTGTAACATTAACGTTATGTTAACTAGCGTTACGCCCGAGGCGGTTTAAAAATGGCATCACAGTTCATTCTTGATCTCAACCGGTTGTAATCGTTACCATTTAATTAGATTTGTAACTTATTTACGATACATCGTTACATCACTAGGTTTAATGGTACTTTTTGGGAGAGCCTGCTGCTGTTGGGATGTGTCCTGTCCTGTGTGCAGTGGTGGAATGTAACTAAGTACATTTCAGAGCCAAATGTTGTACTTTTTACTGCACTACATTCATTTGACAGCTTTACTTACTAGTAACTTTGTACTTTTTAACCGCACTAGATTAATCTGACAGCTTTACTTACTAGTTACTTTGTACTTTTTACTGCACTACATTCTTCTGACAGCTTTAATTACTAGTTACTAGTTACTTTGTACTGCACTACATTAATCTCACAGCTTTAATTACTAGTTAATTTGTACTTTTTACTGGACTACATTAATCTGACATCTTTAGTTACTAGTTACTTTACACATTAAGATGTTTGCACACAAAACACATTTAGTTTATAAAATAAATGTTTTATTATAAATTAATCTACCAAACAACAATGAATGGGTAGTTTGCTACAGTTGAAACAAATGGCCGATTTAACAATACGTTGATTGACTGAATTGTTTCCAGTTCAAGTTCTTTTACTTGTAATACTTTAACTACATTTTCTCTGATGATACTTATTATTTGATTAGGAACATTAATCAACATTTCTGTAAATGTTAGCCACCCACCTGGAGGAAACCCACGCAACACGGAGAGAACTGACAAACTCCACACAGAAAGGAACGACCTGGATTCGAACCGAGAGCCTTATTACTGTGAGGCAGAAGTGCTAACCACTTAGCCACCGTGCTGCCTGTTTAAACAGGCAAACTTTTATGTCTGAAGTTCTACCATGGATTCTGTAACTTGGTTACCTTGTTTCAAGCCATTCTAGCGTGGTATAGAAAACCTGCAGGAAGAAGCCAATGAGAGCCTGCTGTCAGCATCCTTTATCCAGCGTAACTTGGAGAGCTCATGAATAGTAATGAGGCAACATGACATCAGACTGACCAACTGTTATGATTGGTTTGATTTCTGCTCTTATTTCTTTCCAGTGGCTAGAGCTGACAGGAGGTAGCAGTACACCCCCACCCCCACCCGAGTGGCGGGGCACCTTTAAGTAACTTTTTCAATACAGGACTTTTACTTGTAACAGTATTTCTCACAGTGTGGTATTAGTACTTTAAGTGAAGGATTGGATTACTTCTTCCACCACTGGCTGTGTGTCGGGGTTCACTTGCCTTGTTGAACTGGAAGAGTTCCTGTTTGAGTCGATCTCTCTGGGACTCCTGGCCGTGTCGCCTGAACCTCTTCATCCTGTCTCAGCACCAGCGTGGAGCCTGCAGGCCCACTGACGCACGCTGCAGGGAGGAAACAAGAGCCGAGACAAAGACACAGCGTTCATTTAGGAATCCTGCAGTTCGTTTGGTTCTCAGTGGACTTTGCGACATGCTTTTTTTGCATTGCACTTGTCTGAAGAAAAGACAACCCTTATGCCATATTATGATATCCAAAATCAAAGACGATATCTTGTCTCATGTCACGATATAATATCATTATATTGGCCAGCTCTAATAGCAAGCCCTTACTATTCTCTTCTATATTACTATTCATATCAGCCTGCCCGAAGCCTGGAATCTATGGAGCCTAAGGGAGCTGAAACACCAAAGATGAAAGGAATTCTAGAGGCAGAGCACTTCTGGGTGCTGCACCCTCCCAAAAGATAAGGACGGACACAGAGACACACACACACAGAGAGAGAGAGCGAGAGAGCGAGAGAGAGAGAGAGAGAGAGAGAGAGAGAGAGAGAGAGAGAGAGTGAGTGAGTCTGTAGTACACAGGTGGCTAAAGGCTGCACATTGTTCAGGGAGAGCGAGCGGCTAAACTCCAGCACGTGAGCCACAGAGCAGCGTGAAGGCCTCTGAGCCTCTGAGCCTGCTCGCTGGCTCCTTCGCTCACTGACACTCAGCTATGTAGGAGAAAACAGCTAAGGGCACAATATTTCAGACGGAGGGAACGGAAAACTCAACAGCAGCGAGACATATGATCCATCGTGTCACAAGTCTGTGACAAAAGGGCCGCGCCGCGAGACACAGTTCCCCGTTTTAAAGCAGCTCCCTTTCCTCGGCCCGGATCGAGACATAGTTCTGTTATTACTCCTGTCAGCAGTGCCTGCTTGACTCACCGCTGGGCTGTGTCACACATTTCCAACTGCTGCTTCCGCAAAGAAAAGCCAACACTACTCTGGTGACTGCCTGGGCTCTGATACTGCTCTAAAAGATATGAAGGCAGATTCAACTTCTCAACTAGACACATTTCGCTCCTGGTGAAGTTTCCTTTCATCACTCTTAGGGTTCAAAAATTACACTTCCAGTAGAATCGTTTCTTTATTGGAAGCGTTTGGAGGATTTGGGTTTCAAATCCGAACATCGCTTCCCAATTTAATATGAGCAAGTTTTGGTTTACGTAGGCAGCCAGGCGCTCGTTGTGTTGGAGTATCGCGATATTTTCAGTGGCAATACTGTATCGGTACACAGGAGCCAAGTATGGATCTTTTATTATATATGTGCTGGTCAGTTTGTCCCATTTTGGAACAATAACATTGAAGTGAGATGAACAAACAAATGTTCTTCTTCTTTTTTCCCCATTTGAAATTGGCAAAAGTTTGAAGTTGGAAAAAAAGGTTATAAATTGCAATGTGTCGCAAAATACTGCAATATGTTTAAAATCGCAATAATATTGTTTTGTGGCATACAGTAAGTATTGTGATGATATGGTACCGGGAGACGTCTGGTGATTCCCACCCCTAGCTCTAGCGTGGCTTTTATAAGATCCAAAATCAAAATAAAGACTCAGAATTGGAACCAGGATTGTTAGAATCCAAACGATGCCCAACCCTAATCACTCGTGACTGTAGTTTGGTTTCTTGTGTGATCGGTTAGGGAAATCAAATCGCCTTTCCCAGGGAACTCTACGAGTGGAGGCAGCATCAAGACTGAAGATGGAAGCGGAGTGTAACGGGTTGACAGTTCTGTCTGACATCAGGCAAAAAAACGGGAAATTAGTCCTAGAGATGTTCTGATACCAGTACCGCCTCCGATACCGCCTAATACGCTGGAATCAGTTAGTACTGGAGTTTATGCACCGATCCACTACCACATAAAGAAAAAGAATGAAAATCTACGTTAACATAGTTTATGTTCTTTTGAGGTTATAACTGACTGTCAAACTGGATGAGAAAATAAAGTTCTGTGGCGTTCATTGAGTTTAACGTGAGCCAGACCAACAAAAAAAAAGATAGAAATCCCATCACATCCATACAGGGATAATAGTGTACTGTTGCCTTTATAAATAAAATATGTAAAAATAATTTTAAAAAATAACATACTGGTGGGCAACAACAACAAGTTAATTTCCCACCCTGACGGTAACTATAGTTACTGTACATACAAGAAACACGGAGAGAACACCTCAATGGTTTTGACCTATTTTATATTCTGATGAATACATTGTGTTAGTCATGTTTACAGTGTTAATATATTTATCACTTGATCATCTTTATAGTTCCTAGGTTTCAGAGTGCATTATCTTCAGTGTCATTCTTTTCTATGTCCATTTATACAAGGAAGCAAGATAGATAGATAGATAGATAGATAGATAGATAGATAGATACTCAGCCTCTAAACAAAACACAGTGAGAAAAAGTGCGCCGGATGATAGTGGGACGACTAAATGAGATATGTAAAAATATACACAAACTACTGCTCTTAAATGTAATCATTTAAGGAGTTAGGCTAATTATTTCCGCAAACTGACAGTTGTACACTTTGCCTGAAAAGTGAGCTGTGGAAGTTAATGTTACTTAGGTCATTTATATTTTAGCCCATACGAGAGAGAGGGAGAGACAGACAAAGTTATGAATCATAGATCTATTCTAGCATTGGAGATTAGTGGTTGTAATTGATCTTCATGGTAGATGTCCTGCCTAACATTAGGCTGTCTTCTAACTTTTAATGCAAAGAGTACAACTGGTCATTTGTGCAAATAATTAGCCTAACTCCATTTTAGCATCAGTAAATCTAGGTCAAGCCTGGCTTTATCGGTTATCCTGGATTTATAAATTACCCCATATAAAATACCCCATGGTTGCTCACGTGGTTGAGCGTACGCCCCATGTAAACATCATCAACACGCCTCTGTCAGACAGGAGGCTGATAGATAGATCAAATATATATGCAAGGATTTAGAATATTTGTTGACTGGCCAACTGAGCAGCCAATTACAGCTGTTAATGGCAAAATGTACTAGGGCTGCACAATGTGCAATAACGAATATCACAATAATGATATTACTTGCGATAAATAAACAGATGTTGAAATGACATTTCATTTTAACGTGAGGTTTTCCACTGATACTTTCTTTCAACTAACAAAAACAAAATCAGTTTGTGTCTATCGCAATGTGTCGCAGTCTCAGCAAAGTGTATGTTGCGCCAGTTGAAATTGCAATAACATTTTATATATATATATATATATATATATATATATATATATATATATATATATATTGTGCGTCCCTAAAATGTCCTAACAGTACACAACTGGAGGTTGATCAACAGCTAACATGATTGTTGTTGCAGCAGGTTACATGTATTCCTTGTAGACACAGTGTGTGTGTGAGTGAGTGAGTGAGTGAGTGAGTGAGTGAGTGAGTGAGTGAGTGAGAGAGAGAGTGTCAGTCCCAGGAGAAGCAGCAGAGCAGAAGGAGGGAGCTCAAAGCCATAAGCTCTGCTGACAATGGCAGAGTGGGAGGTCCGCTTCCCAAACACTACGGCATCTAAGGGCTACATCAGGAATCTGCTGAAAACTCACGTATGCATACATGTAAACAGCAAAGATAAACCAGTATGGAAAGCTAGCTTGGGTTCATCCTGTGAAAGAAAAGGAGGAAAAAAAACAAAACCCACAGCCATCAGTTTCTCTCTGCCGTCTTGAGACATCCTAATCCCACAGTTGGTTCTCTCCAACTGGATTAATTGTGGCCTTTCAAGTAACCTGACAGACAGAGCACAAATTACCCGGTCATTAAAAACACACTCGCGTGTTATTTCTACACCAGCTACTTATCAAGGGCCAAGGCTGGGAATGAACATCCCAATTATGTGAACTGCAGTGATGTTTAGGGCCGTCCGTTCAGACAGTTAGATTAACCTCCTCCTCCACTCTCTCTCAAAATCTTGTCTTCTGGCTGTGGCCGAGGATACTCAACTGACAGTTCAATGAGCAGAGCCAGCAAGGCACTTTTAAATGTTGATAACCGTACAACAGATCTGCATGGAATGGGTGTCTTTATTTATCTTCTATGAGACACGTGCAGGGCAGCTCACAGACCAGGAGTGGTGCTTGGTGGATACAGTACTAGGGACCACTAAGGTCTATATAAAAGAGACTTCAGATACAGTATTAGGGGACCACTAAGGTCTATATAAAAGAGACTTCAGATACAGTATTAGGGACCACTAAGGTCTATATAAAAGAGACTTCAGATACAGTATTGGGGGACCACTAAGGTCTATATAAAGAGACTTCAGATACAGTATTGGGGGACCACTAAGGTCTATATAAAAGAGACTTCAGATACAGTATTAGGGACCAGTAAGGTCTATTTAAAAGCATCCAAAAAGCACGATGTCATGGACCTTTAAGTCTTGCATCGCTGAAATACGTTGGCCAACCTACTAACATTATTTAAACAGCAAAAGAGGCTGACAGCGAAGCTACATTACGATTTTTTAATTTATTTATTTTTTGGCAAATATAAATGCTGATACCGATAGATTGGGAAATGCCTAAGATCTATCCGCCAATATATCGGTCAGGCTCTAGTATGTAGATCCTGTTACCCAAGCCACAGCAATAATGAAAAAACGTGTCAAACTAGTCTTAGGAGATCCCGATCTTTATTAGGAATCAGTGGGCTCGGGGCAGTGAGCCACAGACAGGGTAGGGAAGAAGAAAAGTACCAAGAGACAGACCAACACATTGTTGGTTGTGTATAGAGTTATTTGACTACTATAGTAAAAGTTCAACTGATTTGGTTTCATTCCAAAATGCTTCACATATTAGATAATGTTCATATTAGAAAATGTTATCTGGTTGATAACTATATGGAAACAAAGATGACACGGTCTCATAAACATAGCCTTTTGCAGGACATTATACTTTACAAGTTAAATACAACCCTAAACGGTTTGGTTCTCATAAAAAGTCGTTCTCTAGCTGGTGCTCAGTGTTTTTAAAAGGCTCCAGCTAAGCTTATCTTGCATTAAAAAAAAAAACATTCCTAAAGTCTGGTAGAGCCATTCATGGGCATTATGACTCTACTATGAATACTGTATGGAATTTGTCAAGTTTGCCATATTGTAGCTTTGACAACAATTATTTTCTTCAACAGCTTGCCTTCACAGGGAGACTTGTTTGGCAGGAAACAATGTGAATCGGTGTGTGTACACAGAAAAGGTTCATTTACATTAACTGGAGTGTGGACCAGGCTGTTATGGGGACAGGGAAGTACCTGTTAGTTTCACGTTAATCAGAAGAACAATGGCAGGTCGGCAGTGAGAGACTGAAGCAGATCAGGCCGGTTTCATCAAAGCACCGCATAGCAACATGTCCTAGTTCTACTGCCACATATGGATTTTCCCAGGAATTCCACTTTGCAGTAGGTAAGAAATGAACTCGTGTTGGGAAACAAGTTAGCAGTAAATGACAGTGAACGCTGCACGCCTTTCGTCACACTGTTTGATCTACAGTGAGCTCATCTCTGGGCAGGATAAGGTAGCACACTATTTACCTTTGATAGCATATTACAGTGGCCTATTGATTCTACTCACACAGGCCCATTCAGCAGCTCAGTCTACCTAAAGAGGTTCTCTCTGTACAATATGCCATACCAAATGCCCTTCACTTAAAAAAAAGAAAGAAAAAAGGTGTTCACTCTCAGTTTCATCCCACGGTTCAGTGATGTCATCAAATTCCCAGCATATCAACCAAAGCCATCTCAGTTGAGAAGGGAGTCAATGGAGGAAGAAATGTGCATAAACATGCCAGGACAAGACAATAACAACCTCAAGAGAAGGCGGCTCGACCAGCAGAGCTGCTACATGGCCGGCGTCTGTCAACGGCGTAGCCAGCATAGTGCTTCAGAGGGAAATGCCTGGCATTCAAACCATGCTTCTGATCAAGTGCAATCAGCAGCTACGCTGGCCCTCGCTGCCAGACAGGAAATAAAAGGCATAATAATAATAATAATCAGCCCCTTGCTGACTGACATCTAATCATAGTCAAAGTATAGACAGATTCATATTTATGGTGTCAATACATGCTGCAATACATTTAAAAAAAAAAAAACGTCACACAGGTAGAGCAGAACCTGTTTTACAGCAGCTGGTAACTGATAGAACTGGCATGCAACATGGTTTGATCACAAAAAGCTTGCTCACACAAAACACACACCCCCACAGCTGATATGAGGTCAAATAAAAAACTGACAGTGTACGGCCTGACACCTCTGTGATCTTGAGCGGGTCATCATTGAGCTATTCTTGGTTGTGGTGGCGGAAATGAGTCCTCTCAACTCAGCATAGGATAGTGTGCGGGTTAGGGCGTGATTTGTGTCAGGTCAGTGCAGTGAGAGGGGACGGGGGGGGGGACGGGGGGGGGGGGGGGGGCACGGGAGCAGCACGAAGCAGAACCCATCAGGTGTGCTGCATGCCAACACCTGGCGAAGAAGACCAAGCACTGGACAACACGTGTGAAATAGAAGGACGTATCTGGACAGAAGAATGCAGCTAACAAGACAGAGCAGTAGGAGGAGTCTGTCAGCAAACAAACGCTTCCTTCCACTGTCCCTAACAAAAACACACAGGAGATCTTGTCAGTTTTGGGTGTGGCAGGCAGGATATCGCATCTCCCACCAACTCACTCCCTCTTTCCTGTAATCAGAACCAGGGAGACGCAGGAGAAGAGGAGGGGTGATCAGGACGTTTCCCACTAGTCAAGCTTAGATTATCACTGACAGTGGAAAGCATTAGGCATATTGCAATTGATTTACAGGACTTTAAAGAAGCCCCCTTGCTCAGTTTCTGTGCTGCCTTCCCCAAAACATGTCCATGTGGGCAAAAACATAATTCCTTTCAAAACGTTTGTTTTAATGCATCACTGTGAACTGTAGTTGGAACCGCAGAAAAATCACAATTCACACTGTCAACGAGATGTAGTACCCCCATCATGTCTGACCAACAGAGTCCAGAACAGCTTCCAGGGTTTTCCTTACCATTATAAGTCTCAGGTGCAGCACCCGAGCTTAATGAATGTGAACTGTGGCAAAGAGCAGAGAGGAAAAAATTTTTTTTGAAAAAAGCATGCAATTAATAAAAAAAACTTCTCTCAGGTCTTGTGATTGTATTTGGACTTCTGTAACAAGTTTGCTCTCTGAATGCTATTTATTTATTTATTTATTTATTTATTATCTGCACTAGCTTTCCCAATGTTTTAGACACATATCTGATCTCATGAAACGGCGTATGTATGACACGCCAATTTGTTTTTAAGACGCATACTTAGCCTGTTTATCAACCCCGTTTGGCCTCCATATACTTAAATTACCTCGCATGTAACTTTTAACCGTAGCGAGTAGTATGAAAGGGCGAAAATCTGCGTAAAACCCAGGACTTTTACCCAGGAGACCGGGGATCGTGTCCCGTGTGTCATGTTTCCTAAACTCAAGAATCGCTTTCTTCTTGCAATAACACGCCAAGTGGCGTACATGAAATTGTCCGCTGTATTGAGTGTGAACATACACACAGATAGCTCCAAATGTTTTGGGGAACACGCCACTTGGCTTAAGAAAGTGGGTGCGAATGTTTATGCAAAGTCATGATGTCATGTTGGATATGGTGATAAAAATGGTCCAAAATTAGGTTGAATTGCATGTTTTCTTTATTGAAAAACATCACATTCTCGAGGAAAGAACCCAAAACCTTTCCACTAAATTATGCGCACCTAGGTCTTCAATGAACCTGGGGAAAACACTGGCTTCTGCAGGATAGCACTGATGGTGAGGGGGGTGTCCGAGCTCTGATGTTACGGATCAGGTCCCCGATTCCCCGGTGACTGGCTATGTCAGCGTTTGCTTGGATTGATAAAAAACTAGTGCTGGCAGTTAAACGCGTCATCAACGGCGTTAACGCAAACCCTTTTTAACAGCATCAATTTTTTTTTAATCGCAAGACTAACGTTCTTTTTGGCCTAGAAAACACCATGCGGGGCACTAGAGGCGGAGCACCATGCGGGGCACTAGAGGCGGAGCCCCATGCGGGGCACTAGAGGCGGAGCCCCATGCGGGGCACTAGAGGCAGAGCCCCATGCGGGGCACTAGAGGTGGAGCCCCATGCGGGGCACTAGAGGCGGAGCCCCATGCGGGGCACTAGAGGCAAAGCACCATGAGGGGCACTAGAGGCAGAGCACCATGCGGGGCACCAGAGGCAGAGCACCATGCGGGGCACCAGAGGCAGAGCACCATGCGGGGCACCAGAGGCAGAGCACCATGCGGGGCACCAGAGGCAGAGCACCATGCGGGGCACCAGAGGCAGCGGGCACTAGAGGTGGCGCACCATTTGGGGCACCAGAGGCGTAGCAACATGCTGGGCACCAGAGGCAGAGCACCATGCGGGGCACCAGAGGCTGAGCAACATGCGGGGCACCAGAGGCTGAGCACCATGCGGGGCACCAGAGGCTGAGCACCATGCGGGGCACCAGAGGCAGAGCACCATGCGGGGCACCAGAGGCAGAGCACCATGCGGGGCACCAGAGGCGGTGTTGAGGAACTCTTTTGCGGCTCAACACATCTACTAAACGCCACTGAAGTGACCGGGCTGTGACGGAGGTCTGTAGCGGCTTCAACAACTAGCATCCGCCGCTCTGTAGCATGGAGCTCCTCTTCGCTTTTTACCGCTACTTCACACGAAGGAGCTTGGTATGCTTCATTCTAGAGACCATGGGATGTTAATGTACGTTACTCACCAACAGGGGAAAATACAGGTAAGGTTGCAGAATAACGCTAAAATGATTTGAACTTTTAGTGAGGAACAAGTAAATTACCTGTATATGTGGAAACAGCTTTATCTCACGCATCCGTTTTGTTGTTGAATATATAGCAATAACATTTAGAATAGGTAAAAATGTGCAACTAATCGTGATTAATTGCAAGTTAACTATGACATTATCCAATTACATATTTTAATTGTTTGATAGCACTAATAAAAACCATAAGGTTCTTGTGAATATTGTCTTTTTTCATTAAGATTTCAAAATATACACTTACTGTGAGTGTCACCAGACAGAGTCTATCGCATTTTGAATGTGGAAAAAGAAACGTGAAAGATGTTGCTCCCAAACCACTCCTTGTCTTTAGGCTCTACATATCCAAAATATACACAGTCACCTGTCTCTCTGGGTATTTGCATGAATAATTGGCAAAATGCATGGGGGAGGGAAATAGAAGCATAAAAGAAATAATTGCCAAAGTATATGCACAGACACATTAGTCTCTATGTATGATCCTGCTACATTAAGAGTAGCTTTCTGTATTTATTTATTCTCATTTTTTGGGAGATTTGTGATAATTCATTTCATGCGTAACACACTCACATTTTCATGAGGTTTATGCTGTAAAGCCTGGTGAGCAACAGGACATCCTAAATCATTTCTACTTCCTATACCATCCCATTAGCGGACCACAGAAAAGGCTTATTTTCCCGCCAGCTAATGTGTTGCACATTGGGAGAGGTGAAACAGGAATCAAGTTAACAGTTAACAGCGCCGAACACAGCGTGACAGTCTGAACCAAATGCTCCGTTTGAAGTTAACAAGCAAGGTCTCGGGACATCTAACCGGTGCAAGGTTATAGAATCAACTTTCCTGTTGAAAAAATTGTTCAAAATCTGTCAACACTAACCATCTTGCATTGTTTGTACAACCAAGACTGGTATAACAAAAAAATCCTGCTTTTTCTCAAGCCTACTCCTCTAGAATAAAAGTGCTTGCCCCTCATTTGGGAGTGGCCATTATTTTGCCTCCATAACAGTCACAGGTGGACTTTACCATGCAGATGTAGTAGCACTAAATCTACTGAGAACAAAGGCTTTTTGTTTGGCTAGTCTTGATGCAGGTGGAGTTGGAAGGACAAGGCCTGTGTCCTTCAGTATCCTATCCAGTCCTAGGGGACTTTTTTTCTACCTGTGCTCAACAGTATTCAACTTTTGCCGGTCAAAGTTAATCATACTTTGATTTAAAAGAGATGGACGACTAAAAAATGTTAACGGTTTATTGGGTTGACACACGATGACTCACATGTTTAGTCACACATTTGAGTATTACAACTAAGCTAATTAAGAGTTAGCTGTAGCTTGATGTAGTTGAATGGGTACAATGTGAGTAGGGCTACGTAATGTAAATGTCTTTTTATTCTACGGGTTGTCATTTTGTTGTGAATTTACCTGAAACTAGCCAAACCGGTCAAAAGGCTTCTTCCTCATATATACACTCACACCCCCCTCCCCAACACACACAGATTACTCACGCTTGAAACCAGACCGTTGACTCAAAAGGGCTTACTAATGTACCTGCTGGGGAGACACACCTTGCTTAAGTTATACGTTTCCGTAATTATGCAACACTGCCAGGCAACTACTTCTCACCTGGGTACACACACCGAAACGCCACGGTTTGTTCGGTACGACTGACAGAATAGGTTACACCACTTTACTATAACACGATACTTTTCGCTACTGGACTCGTGCCTTAAAGCTAAATGAACGGCTTCAAGTTGCCATCATTATACCCAGGTGTGTGCTAACGCCTAACGTTACTTAGGCTAGTTGACGTAGTTCTCTGGGCACATTATTTACTGTTAATTTCCAGTATCCAGCGGTTAGCAAACCAGAAGACGCTTATCTAAACACTTGTACTTATCAGTGTTCGTACAGGAAAGAAAATGTCTTTAATGTTGGCCTCTTTTTTTTTTAGAACATGAATGACGAGTTGTTTCAAGTCATTCAGACAATATGGTAACGTTAAGGTACAGTCGGCATGACTGAAATTGAACAAGAAAACTATTAATGCACAGTTCAAGCTGTAAAACATAACGTTTGTGTGTTAGTGACCCCCCACGCATGCGTTTTGTCGGTGATATATGTCTATGAGATAGATTAGCCAGTGAGCAATTGGAAGAATTATGTCCAGCTAAACTAGCAACTTTAGTTAGCTTGAGTTAGAGCCGTTCAGGGGTCGAAGAAAAAAATTGGTAGCTGTGATGAACACGGTAACGTTAGTTTAACTGTTAGACAACTGGCTCGCAAGCAAGGAAACACCTGTGGGCGCCAGCTCCCAACCCCCTGTTTAAAAACAGCCTCCTCAGGTGTCCCCGTTACAGCCTGATGAGTCCACCCTGGCCTGTCGGGGGTTAGTTGGCAAGAGCCTCCCCTCATAAAGTGGAAAAAATTCCCAGACCGAAAGGGTACCCCCGGCCCAAAGCGACGCGATTGCCGAGAAATTCCAAGGGCCCCGGAAAAAAAAATAAAACTGGGACTGCCTGGTGCTTTCTTTTTTTTCCACCGCTGTGGTGGTAGCCTCGGTGTTTCCTGCTAGGCCAAACTTCACTGTTTTGCTAACTCCTCCCTTGTGATGCATTCAATGCCTTCAGAAAACCCCAAAACCGAATTTATAAATCCCGCCCCACTTCTATTCCCACATCGTCCATAAATCGGTGTTTTTTCACCATCATTCTATCTGAAAATATACCTACTATTCATATTTTTAGAGAAATTAAGCCGAACATGTTTGAGTATCCCGTTCTGTGTGATCTTTAAACTTGTCTAACCATCTCTGTTTTGGCCAGCATTTTAAAAGCAGCATCCTGGCAATAGCAACCACAATAGAAAACAGTGCGACATTACTACTTTTTATTCACATACAAAATTTAAAAATTTTGACGACATTATATCTGCTGTCCTATATCTTTCATTCATTTTGAACAGAGGGCCGCGATAAATATAAACAATTTGGGAAAAAGACTTTCCCCTTTAAAAAAAACCAAAAAGTAAGGGGATTTCTTCTTATCTGAAAAAAAACCCGTTCCTAAAAAAAACTTCCCAAATGATTTAAAGACCCCCCCCCCTAGTGTATTTTTGAGTTTATCGGAAATTTGGTAAATGGGATAATTTTCAAAAAACCCATATTTTTTTCTGGGCCCTTTTCTTTTCAAATGTTGTAGAGCGCTCCGTTTTAGCTACAGAGCTTCTTTCCTCTTTTTTGCAAGTCACACTATGCAGTCCTAAAAGGACACTACCATCAAAGCAGAGTATGAGGGCCCTGACAGTACCTAGGTAAGGACTACTAGCCAGTCAGAAGCAGAGTATGAGGGGCCCTGACAGTATCTAGGTAAGGACTACTAGCCAGTCAGGAGCAGAGTATGAGGGCCCTGACAGTACCTAGGTAAGGACTACTAGCCAGTCAGAAGCAGAGTATGAGGGCCCTGACAGTACCTAGGTAAGGACTACTAGCCAGTCAGAAGCAGAATATGAGGGTGTGCCCTGACAGTACCTAGGTAAGGACTACTAGCCAGTCAGGAGCAGAGTATGAGGGCCCTGACAGTACCTAGGTAAGGACTACTAGCCAGTCAGAAGCAGAGTATGAGGGCCCTGACAGTCTCTAGGTAAGGACTACTAGCCAGTCAGAAGCAGAGTATGAGGGCCCTGACAGTCTATAGGTAAGGACTACTAGCCAGTCAGAAGCAGAGAATGAGGGTTTGCCCTGACAGTACCTAGGTAAGGACTACTAGCCAGTCAGAAGTGATTCCACTTTTTTTTTTGACAAGCTGGCAAACAGGTCCGTTCCGTGGTCGTGTGGCGTGCTGTTGTTTACCTTTGTAAATTACGGGGCAAGGTGGAGGTCGGGGGTGTGGCCTTGACCAACTGCCACTTTAGTCGTTTGAAAGCTATGATGTCTCTCTCTCATGGGGGGGTCAAATTCTCTTGGCGTGCAAAGCAGAGAAAGGCAAGGTAACCTTTCCAGACCGGCCCATCTGAGCTTTCATTTTCTCAAAGGCAGAGCAGGATACCCAGGGTTTACACCTATCACCATTTCTAGCCACTGGGGGGCCATAGGCAGGCTGGGGGAACTCATATTAATGTTAAAAACCTCATGAAGTGACATTTTCATGCCATGGGACCTTTAAGTTTAGCACTTGAGTAAACATACAGTACTTAGTTACATTCTGTGTTTGATTGACCCTCCTATCTGTTGTGTTGTCTTATGTAAGGGGGGGGGGGGGGTAACTTAAACCTTCAGTATGAGCTGTGCAGTAGCAGTTTAGTATGTCTAATTTACCGACATTCATTGTCATAAATGTGCAGAGTGTGGTGCATTTTTGGCCACTATCAGGCTGAAGAACTTCAAATCAAGCTGACAAAAAACACACTCCTGATATTTTATTGCCCTACAATTTTTAGTTTATTGTATTTACTAGTGACCATGTACAATTTTAAACATAAGTGTTATCATTTGATGCACTGTACCACAGGCAAATTTACATCTGCAGTCCCCTGGCAGGGCCCAATAAAAAAAACACAAACACCAAGAAAAATGAATGTTCAGCTGCTGTGTTTGTCTGCTGTTTGCCTCTGAGCAGGTAGTGTACAGTGGATTTATTACAGCCTTTTCTGTTGAAACCAGGTGCCTGCTGGTGTTGGATATAGGTTAATAAAAAAGAAGCCAGAAGAGGCTAAAAGAGCTGCGTGGAGCTGCAGAGTTGGTGATAGTTCTCTCTGTGTTTATCACTCCAGAGAACCTTTTCACAGTACACATGTTCATAACAAAAAACTAATTTAAGAATAATTCCATTTAAAAAGTCTCACATTTTCTTTACTTGATTTATTCCCAAAAGAAGCCTGTATTTTCACAGTACACGTTCAGTCAGAATTATACAAACAGTTGCTACATGTTTTCTAGAAGATGATAAAGTATTGCATTAATGAAACAAACAAAATAATCTGACAATACAAATGTTACCAGACGTCAATGTTTTACTGTGAAGGCACTTTTCCCACATTGACAGAATGCTTTTCAATCAGCTCCAGTATGCATATCAGCAGATCATTTTAACTTGAATAGGGAAAATGAAGAAGAAACATCAGAGAGAAATGCCTGTAAAGAGGAATTAATCAGTGATACAGCAGAGATGTGTTGCCAGAGGTCAGGGCAGACTGAGAGCCCGAGCGCCCTCTGAAGGAGTTGTGACATAGAACGTCGGAGTTCCACTGTATCGCTCCTGTTACGGAAAGGACACACACGCACACGCACACGCACACGCACACGCACACGCGCCACACACACACACACACACACACACACACACACACACACACACACACACACACACACACACACACACACACACACACACACACACACACACACACACACACACACACACACACACACACACACACACACACACACACAGTAAATAAAACCACCATGGTAACTGTCAACTAGAGACGGTTCAATACACTTTTTAGCTT
The DNA here is from genome assembly GCF_008692095.1 of Etheostoma spectabile. Taxonomy (NCBI): domain Eukaryota; kingdom Metazoa; phylum Chordata; class Actinopteri; order Perciformes; family Percidae; genus Etheostoma; species Etheostoma spectabile. The sequence continues at coordinate 1,620,341 of NC_045753.1, forward strand.
CCCGATACGATAACTGAACTTGTGTATCGGCCGATATCGGGTTAAGACATAGACATATTTTATTATGTTTTAACAGTTGTATATTAATAGCCCTGTATGGGTGTGATATGGTTGCTATCGTTGTTGTTAAACTCTTTGTCAGGGTTTCTACACGTTTCACCAAGTCAAAGCTAAGACTTTTTAAGAACTTTCTAAGACCTTCATGAATGAAATTTAAGGCCTACCTATATCACAACATCAAAAAAAAAAAAAAAGTCAGAGTTCGGTAACAGCAAGTACGTTTAAATGCACACCAGTGTGACAATATTCCAAATTTGATCATTTTCACAGTACTTCCCAGTTGGATATTCCAAATAAAGCCTTTTTCAGAACATAGCATTTTCTGATTAAGACATGTGGGTATCCTAGTATTATTCTGGTTTTAGAGGCATTCTTTGGACATGTAGACAGCTCCTTCAGAATCTGCGTCTCAGTCAGGGTTGGACTAGCCTAGAAATCTAGACGCACCCAGCGGTGCTCTGGTTGGTTGTAGCGCTATCCTATTGCGTGCAGAGGGAATTTGAATGACAACCGTTTATCCCGCCCCTCGGATTGAGCCCTGAAAGACCTGTAAACATTCTGGTTCCTTCATGAAATTAATTCCAAATCCTTGCTGTTCTCCAGGAGGACCGCCACTACAGTGCATTTAGAATAGAACATTTCCATAATACGCAACTATGTTTGAAAGCCCATTATATTACCTTTTATGTTTATTCTGTCCATTAGATATTGTGTGTAATTTTAGTTTTGGCTTTTTCCCCCCTTTCTTCTCTTTCATTAATTGTACCCTCTTTTTGTTTTAATTGGAGTATGCATTGAGGAGTGCCAAGATTAAGCCCCTCTCTCCATCACATCTTTTACTGATTATGTTTATGTTAATATGTAGTATTTATATATGTGTAAACCGATAAACTAAACTAAAGGCAATCCCTTTAACAGATAGATGAAGCCAACAATGTTTTAGATATCAAGGCTGAGAAGGTCTGTTACATCTAAATGTTACATGTAAATGTCAATATGTGTATATGACGTGTCAGCACTTGTAAATTGAACACAGCTTATTATTTACTGTTTTGGTAAACTCTAAGACAGAAAACAGGACACGGAGACCACAGAAAAATGGCATTATCCGTATCATTTTGCTTTCCAGATTAAAAGGTTAAACCTAACTCCAACTAACTAACTGGAGAAGTGGATCAGTTGTGATTAAAGAGAGCCAAACCACAGTTCTTTAATTTGGCGTGTACTTTAGCCCAGAGCTCAGCACTTGACAAGCCGAAGCGAGGTGCAGTTGAGAATTTCCGTGGGGTCGGGCGTCACCAGATCAACCTTAAACCCTTCAGCCAGAGACACCTTCAGCAGCTCCTCCACAAACCCCTGCATGTCGGTGATATCACACGGGTTCCGGTGCACGTTCACGATGTCATCCAACTGTGTGAGCTCGGTGTTGGAGACAGCGAGCCCCTGGTACCGCTGCTTGTCGTACTGGTCCTGTGGGAGTTCGTCGGGCCTTGGCACCCACTCCAGCTTCAGCCTGTTCTGCCTTGGATTGCATGGATGGGGGCTAGTGAGACCCCGCGATGTTCTGTAGGAGAAGTGCTCACAAATAAGGGCCAGGAAGGCTCCCCAGGTACAAAAGAGGTCAACGGTGAAGGCGCGCACAGAGCATGTGCGAAGCTCATAGTTTTCGGGCCCATGGCGCAAGTTAAAGTGGAGAACGCGAACCTGGAATGAGAGGGCAGAATATGCTGACAACACATTCTGCAGAGTGTACACAAACAAAGAACCGGTCTGTCCATGTCTCTGAAAGTGCAAGCTGACACACAAAATCTGTGAAAAGATAAGCACAGCTTATCCTCCACCTGATTCAATTGTCATACCTGGGCCCCTTATATGCTACCACGGTTCCCTTCAATCCTTTTTTAATGTACTTTTAAGTAATGTTTTTTAAACTACAGATACAGTGGGGAAGCTTGGTTGGAAACATAGATGTAGTCATATTTTCAACCAGACTCGGCATCAACAGGTTTGCTGTCCTTCGGTGGCCGCCATGTTGAATGTAAACAAAAAGTTGCTTGCCGTCGATCATTGGCCGTAGATTCTCTATAGTCATCGTGTTAAACCCCCCAATAGCGCGCCAGGTAGATAAGCCACTTTGTGATTGGTTCCCGCAAATTTGTAAGCAGGATAGAAAAATGTAAAGGTTACAGCCTGAGCTGCAGGGAAAAATCAAACCGCCGGCAGATCGGTCTAATCCATAGTCAATATTTAATCTTAATTAGAACTCAAACAATGGGCCTCATGCAAAAACATTTTCTTATTCTTATCCAAAATCTTTTTTGTTTAAGGTTTGCTTGTACAAATGTTCCATTCACCAAACATTCTTAACTGGACAAATGTCTTGTAAATCCCCAGTTTCACCCTCCTGTGATTTCATAATTTGCATAATCCTGGCCCTCTATGTTGCAATTTAACACTACCAGTTCCATTCAGCTTGGTAAGATTTTTGTGAATGAAACTTTACCCCAGGATCTGCTGTCAGGAATCAGCTGAATGAAAACAGAAGAAGTTTATCGATTCTTATGACAACGGTACAATATTTACTGATATCACAAAGTCTCCCACAATACAACGTCAATTTTGAAAACAAACTACACTTGATTGAATTGACGCTGTGTTCCCAGAGCAGCGCTGTACTGTGGGGGGACAGGAATAAAGAGGGACGGGAACATTATACAGTGGATGATGTCAGCTGTTATAATGAATTGGTTATGTTCCCCTGTCAGCGACCTGCATAAAGGCCCTGAGGCAGCTGTCGGAGTGAGAGGGTTTTTGTCTGTTCATGATGACAGATCAACCTGCTCCCTCCCAACTCGTAAAACACAAACGCTTGGGCAGTGGGTCTCAGCGTAAGACACCGACGCAAACATCTCCCTTTAGTGTCTGTATGGAACGCACCGGGCAGAGCAGCAGCTCGTCCACGGCACTGTTAGTTGAAGTAGCGTTAAAAGAGACAATGGTAGTGAGTCCTGCATTGAGGATTGTTTGGTGCCCCTACCAGGAGGTTTTAGCCAACCCCAAAGGAAAATCCCCAGTACCAAAAGGATAAGAATTGAGAATTCAAATTCAAATCCTCTCTAAATGTGTTAAAGAGCAATTCACCAAACAACCATTAAACAAGTATGACATAATTGAATATGAGAGCTAATCTCAGTCCAGACTCTGGCTGTACTGGACTCTCCTGATGATTTCTTTAAACAATAATATTATTTTAACCAGTTTTGTTAATTGGGGTTTCATTTACTCAAGCATCTATGTTTATCAAATTGTCAGAAATAACAATGCAAATGCATCAATTTCTGTCAAATAAGGTAAGAGACTCATTGACCTTTACTGTACACATCAAAAAGTGACACCAAGAGTCCCAATCAGCATCTCTCTCTATATGCACACACGCACGCACGCTCTTTCACTCCCCCCCACAGATTTTATCCTGTGGGTCTGAGGATTGAAGCGGTGACCTCCCAGTCACAAGCTAGTTTCTTTAACATCTAAGCCACCACTCACTAAAGGAGATTTTTTGCATCAATAACAAAAGCCAAAGGCACCTGACCAAGCGTTGCTTTTTTGACGCGATGGAGTGAGAATGTGTTGATCTGGACCACTCGTGAACTTTGGATGTACTTGCTTGTCGCAACAAGTTATCTTAAAGTACTTATACGTGCCACTGTAGGACACATTTGTGGTTCTTCCATGAGGCCCATTGACTTGATTGATTACCAAAATGATACATTTCTATAACTAAAAAAAAAACATACCTTGGAATCAAAATTAACCATTATCATGGCTCCTAGCGGCCCTCCTCTAAGGCTGAGAGGCATTAACGCCTCATAGCGGCACATCTCCTCCAGCAGGGGGCGTATCTGGAAGAAATCCACCTCTCTGCGCAGCAGGGCCAGCTCTGAGAAGCCATCCGGCAGGTCCAGGGAGCTGGAGCGCAGGTAGTTCAGAATGTACCTGAACACTTTACCATCACGGTCTATGAAAACATTCCCTCGGTTATCTCTAAGTACGGGGATTTGTCCCGTGAACATGGCACCCAGCATTGAGTCTCGGCAGCGGGTCAGAGTGTCCAGGGTTGTAGTGTAAATTTCTCCACCGACGTTCAATGACACCGGGTCCTGGAGGGAGTTCCTGTTGCTGTTGTCGTCCAGTGAGTTGAGGTTCAGCATCTTGGTAGCAAAGCCTGTGGCTTTTTTAGGATCCTGTGAAACCTTCTCTGAAGTTGTTATTGGGAGGACAAGGATCCTTCTGCTCTGCTCAGGAATGCTGAGGACTGAGGGGCTGTGGAAGTGCTTCTTTTGTTTCCAAGTGAGACTTGTTTTCTCTTGACAGTTAGCAAGCCACAGCAGTAGTAGCCAGGATACGGCCAAGTTAGGAAAGATGCGAGGAACTCTGCCAAGTCCGTTTCCAAAGCTGAAGATTTATAAACCAAAGTTTTAAACATATAAGGCTGATGCTCTTTTCCTTCTAATTGTTGCCAAGCAAAGATGTCATCCTTATAAATGCTGGCGTTTCCCAAGATTTTTCTGCAGTTGATTTGACATCTTTGTTGATGTGTCTTCAGTAGGATTCTGAGTCAGCTAACAGCAGGCCTACAGTCTGACTGCGCTAAAGCTGAAAGACAGCAGGGCCACAGTGACCAGACCGGCATGCTAAAACTGGACACTTCTGGCTCCGCGAGCTCGCTGTTATTCTCAACACACACACACACACACACACACACACACACACACACACACACACACACACACACACACACCACACACACACACACACACACACACACACACACACACACACACACACACACACACCACACACACACACACACACACACACACACACACACACACACACACACACACACACACACACACACACACACAACACACACACACACACACACACACACACACACCACACACACACACACACACACACACACACACACACACAACACCTTGACACGGGGGACTGGGCAATTTGTCAGAAATGTACCCCTTAAAGTGACAGACAGAAGACTGAGCTGCGCTTTTATCCCCCTGAGAACAAATGAACAATGTCCTCAGAAAACTTTTCATTACAAATACCCTTCGGAATGCAAAGATTTTCCAGGGAACAGAATCGTGAAAAACAGAAAAGGTAATTTCCCGACTAAATGGCAGCAAAAGTGACTTTGTTGCAGCGGCTGTATTATGTTGCAGGATGAGAATAATAAAGCTGAATAAATAAGAAGTCCATTAATAGTACAAATACAAACATGATGATATTAAATATGATTTTAACTAAAAGCAGTAGAGTGAGGTGAAAAAAAACAACAACACAGGCATATACAGTGTGAGAGGAAAGGTTTCAGAGATTTTAAAGATCATGTGTTCACAGTCTGAAGCATCAAGGAAATGTCTGATGAAAAACATGTCGCCCTTTCCTCATTTTTTCAGACTGACCTCATGTAATGGCGTATGTATGACACGTCAATTTGTATGCCATTATTGAGTGTTATCAAGACGCATAATCGCTTTTTAGCGTGTTTAACAACAACGTTTGGCCTACTTTGACTTACAATACCTTGCGATTGTGTGGGAATTTACGCCATAGCTAGTAGTATGAAAGTAGGCTTATCTACTGTGGAATTATGGAGAAAATACAGCATACCCAACATGTCCCTAGCTACTGTGAAATTATGGAGAAAAGCCAGACAGAAATGAATAAGTTCCAGAAAAACACAGGACTTTCACCCAGCAGACCGGTGATCGTGTTCCTTGTGTCACGTTTCCTATTAAGGAAACCCCGTTCATCTCAAAAGTCCTCTCTTGACATAGCTCAAAACAAATCACGCTCAATCTTGGTTTTACTGGCAGCTAAGTTGCGAGCTAAGAAGATGTTGAGGAGGCAACTTTGGTTAAGTGAAGGTGTATTTCCATCTATTTTGGTGAAAGCTAGTTAGCTAGCTAGTTTCCCTCATGGAACATTTTTTTTTTACAACTGAATACATATAGATGAGGTTTACTCCCAGTAGGACAGCATACATTTATACCTTCAACAGTGCGTTTACATGCAGTCATACTTGGGATCAGGCAATACCCCGATCGCTCAAACGCCATGTAAACACCATTCATGCCCCACTGGTTAAAGAGAATATTAATAATAATAATAATAACAATAATGCTTTTCCACACTGTGATAACAGTGTGTGAATGAAGCCTTTAGTTTTTAAATTGTACTAATTTAGTGGCCAGTTGGCTGGTTAATTAGCTAGCTTGCCGGATAAATGGCTCATTGGCATAGATCAACCAGAAGAAAAAGCCTTATTCTGAACAGATGTATGTTGTCAGAGCGCCACCTACTGTACACGGGGTGGAGTTACTCTGTCATTCTTCTCCGCATATGTATACGGACAGAACTGGTAAACCTGGCTGTGCGCGTATAGGCACTGACAGCATATCTGTTTGCATTTACCAGCTTTTTTTCAACTTTATTTGTTGATGATAATCCTGATAATTTACATACAGTACACATGATCTCTACAGTATACAGTGTCTGCATGCATGAAGGTGTGTGTGTGTGTGTGTGTGTGTTTTAACCTGTATATGGAGTATAGTCCTGTCAATAGCATGGGCCTGTAGCAAAGTCACAGTGCATCCACCGAATCCTCCACCGGTCATCCGGCTGCCAAACACCCCCTCCACCTCCATGGCTGCACACACCAGCTCATCCAGCTCCCTGCAGCTCACCTCATACAAGTCTCTGAAACGCGGACATCAAGGGGTTTTTAAACATTGTTTCTATTCATTTTTCATTGCAATTACAATTTTAAAACAACCATTAACCTCATTTTCCAAATGAGAGCTACAGTCCAGTAGAGCAGTATAGTCCAGTATAGTATAGCAAAATCAATACATTTCTATTCTGGCGGTTTCAGATTCAGATTTATGGAAACAACAGCAGCAAAATTATCCTAGGGTCAAGTGGCATGTTCCCAGACAAGATGAACATAGTTTTATTGATCACCTCCCACCAGAATGTTTTCATTTTGTCACACTCCCAGACACTCCTTTAGCCTCACTGCATTTAAAAACAAAGGTCAGGTATATTACTGTTGTATTTATTCAATTTAACAGGAGTTGTGGATGTCTGCAACAGCCAACTACAGAACTTCAAGTTACCACAATCTGTCCTAAACAGTGACTCAGGGTTAAACAGATATGATACTAATCCCCTTGTGTATGTGATACACAAGTAAAGTATAAATCTAAAGTATTTCTGATTCTGATACAGCTGCTTTAACATTACCTGAGGGAGTTGTGGCTCTCCACCATTAGCTTGCCAAACTCTTTGTAGGCTCCTCTCTTCAGGGCCTCCGCAGCTCGGACAGTTCTTTCTATCTCCTCAATCACATGACGAGCTCTTCGACAGGTTACATCATCCAGTCGGTCCCTTGCCTCTGAAATGACAGGGAAGGTCAAAACCTCACGCTACTTCAGGCTTCAATGGGCTTAACCCTTGTGTTGTCTGCCTGTCAACCATGAAAAAAACGTTATCCCTTTCTCTGACATTTTTGTCACTTTTTCAATGTTGTGGGTTCTTTTTTTATGTTTTTTCCAAAGTCATTTGATGTTTCTTATGTTGACATTTTCCGTTTATTTCAAAGGGCCATTTTTTTGTGATGAAAAAACAAAAAATTGGTCAAATTTGAACCGAGGACAACACAAGGGTTAAATAGTATTGGATGTTAGGGTTAGAAATTTAAATGAAGAGACCCTTGTTCATAAGGCTGATTATCCCTCCTGTTGTCCTTGGATAAAATTTGACACTTTTACAAAGTTTCTATATCAAAAATATGAGTTTCTTTCCATGAAATTGTCCAAAAATAACCAGGACAGCTCCATTCACAAAAACAGTCTTTGAATATGCACCAACATACGTCCCTCTGATTTTAAGCATTAGTCAAAATAATTTATAATTTCTGGGTTTTCATGAATACGTAAGTGTAAAACTAGCGGTAATTAGTTGGATTGAAGTTGGCTAGGAAGATGTAACACAGAATTGGGTGATAAACTTTATGCTTTAAAGTCAGGCGAAACAGACCGGATCAATTTCAACCACGGCTGATGTGAAGACAACACGAGCTCTAAACAAGCACCGGTATCTCTCATACATCATTGCTGCTTTTCACCAAAGGTGTAATCTGTGTTTAAAATAAATACATGAATCCTTTCTGATCACTGTGGGGTTCTAATTAGCTGCTAGGCCTGAACGATGAATCTAATTCCAAGTCCACATCGCATCGGTTATTTAAAAATCCAATATATCGGCCGATATTTACTTCGCCCGGACCACTCAGCCGCATGGAAAGCATCATGGACACGGGTCAGCTTGTGCTACAAAAAAACGCAGTGTCCGTCATCTGGAAACATTTTGGCATCAGAAAAGATGATTTAGAACAATATCAATTCATGCATCATCATCTCAATTTTATCAGAACACGAAGGCCCGGCCCACATAAGAGAGCCGTTCATATGTTGACTTTATCCATTGTTGTGTTGGTTGTACAGTAGAAGGGCATCAACGAAGCAATCCCAGAAGTGGAACGTTGTGGATATACTGTAGACTAGATTACATGTGATATATCTTGGAGAATGGATTATTTAAACCCAGCCCAACTAGAGGCTTAAGCTGATTTTCTGCCTACATCTAAAAAAGAAAATAACATTAAAAGTTTTTAATGAGGTCTTTATAATCAGTCATCACTGGGACAGAACAAGCCGTACGTCACACAAGATGAAAGGGCAGAAAAAAAGAAAGGTCAAGACAGGATTACATCAATGGAGTGGATCAGCAAAGGATTATAAAAAACATAATGTTCCCACCCTCCAAATCCTTCATGGTGGCATCTCTGAGGCTGTCTTTCCCCAGGATGGAGGCAGCCTCCTCACACTGTCTGCGTCTCATGGGGTACTCACTGCCAGTCAGAGAGTGTTTCACGTTGGAGTTGGTGATGAGAATGACCAGGCCTGGATCTGCCAGAGGGACAGGGGTGGCCTCCAGGGACCTGAGGCAAACCACAAAGAAGCACAAGATTGACAATGTTGGATGTAAATCAGGGTTTGTCCTTGCTCAGACTGGTCCATTCTGGGGGGGACTTTGCACGGCAGTCGGCATGAGTCCACGTACAGTAGAGGAAAATGGTCTGTGTTACCTTATTTGACAGAAGTCTATGCATTTACTTGTTATTTCTGACAATTTGATAAACAAAATGTACGTTACGCTAGGGCCAAGCGATTAATCGTTTTTAAATCAAAATCAATTTCAATGAATGCGATTAGCCAATCGTAGATTGACCGCGATTGATTGAATGTGAATATTTAGGTAAATGTTTAAAACCAATACTAATATTTGGTTAGCTAAAAATATGATATATCAGCCAATATATATATTTTTTAATATCCGGAAACACGAAACAAAACCTAAACAGATTTCCCTAACATTAGTTATTTATGAGTTCTCACTAAAATAATATAACAATTTGTTTTGTTATGTAACAGAGGAACACACACAAACCCACGCACACACACGCGCGCACACACACACCCACGCACACGCACACAAACACGCACACAGCGCAGCAGGCAGAGGCGGCGAAGAGAGAGATACCCTTTTCTCTTCAAGAGACTTGTTTAATTATGACATTGGCTATATAAATTAGATTTAGTATTTATTTCATACTTTTGTTGGTGTATTTGTTTTCTGCTTTTAACGCTATGAAGACCTTAGCCCTCCTACCAGTTCCTATTATTCCTATAACAGCTAAAGACGAGACAAAACAGTCATCTGGATTCAACCGAAGACTGCTGGATTAATCTACTCCCACTACCTGCAGTCAATGAGCAAAGCGTGGCCCTCCCTGCCGAGAACAGACACAAACTGATCCATAATGCCACAGGGTACACCAGCATGAGTGTGTTCTGCCTTCTGACAGGCCACTGCTTTGGACACCTTGTCTCCGTCATCTGAAAGATAAAGAAAGATGAAGAGTAAATACCAAAACTCCAGGCTCGTATTATAGCTGATGATCAAACTAAATAGTTATAGAAACAAAGCTTTAGGCTCTAATTAAGCGGCATTATGTCAACACTAATACATGTTGATCCATTGCCTCCTTGGCCTTTGTCATCTATAGAACAGCTGACTACTCATTTTAGTACAGCCGCTATTTTAATTGTATTCATTTTTTTCTAATAAAATATTTTGATTTAGAAGTTGTGATGCACTATGCATGAACCTGGTTGTAATTTTGTTTGGTGTAACAGATGGTTTAACATTATTTATTCCCTTTTTATTATTATTATAGTCACTGTATTTATAGGATAAATGCTGGAATAATGTTATATATTATAGGTATTGAGCATGTGTGTGTAATTCAGGCCTGTGTGTAATGTGTGTAATAACAGTGTGTTAACTGTAATTTACCCTTGTGGGATACATTATTTATATTATTAATTATTGCTGGAAATTCCTATCTATGTTCCTCGCATAAAGATATAGAGCAGTGTGGATGGTGTTCTATGTTATGACATGATTTATGTGTTACGCGGTGAATATTAATCTTTGAAAAAAACAAACAAATCGCAAATCGAATCATAATTGCAATATCTGGCTGTGACTATTCTGTTGAGCCCCAGCACAGACCCACAATTCCATACAGAATATTAGAGTCGGACTGTAATCCGATTCTGACCTGGCTGGAGTTGCTGCAGGAATGTATAGAAAGCCACCTCCAGTGAGGCAGAGCTGGACAGACCTCCTCCCAGGGGGACACTGCTGGCTATCACCGCCCTGAAACCTGGTACAGGAGGAGCTGAAGCACAGACACAGTACACGATGAATAAATATCCTGTGGTGTCCACCCGAGGCGGGTGGGAGAAAAAAAACTAAAAAATCAATTCAGAATTGATTTATTTTTCCCAATGAATGACCTAAATAGTTTCTGTTTATACGGTACAGCTGACGGCAACTTCATCCTATCCCTTACCAGCAAAACGGAGCAAAAGCAGTTCTACAGTTCTTTATAAAGGAAATAAATGTCACCATAAATGTGACTGACTGACATGTAATCTATATCGATGGCGTTCCACCTCTGGGATAGCTCCGGTGCCGGCGGAAATTCTTCAGTATGTCTGTCACCTTCCTGTTTCTTTGTGTTGGCGTTCTAACCTCAGGTGGATTTCTGAGGACTATGGTTACCTGGTCCTGAGATCTCTGCAGGGTAAATCCAGACAGCTAGCTAGACTATCTGTCAAATCTGAGGACTATGGTTACCTGGTCCTCAGATCTCTGCAGGGTAAATCCAGACAGCTAGCTAGACTATCTGTCCAATCTGAGGACTATGGTTACCTGGTCCTCAGATCTCTGCAGGGTAAATCCAGACAGCTAGCTAGACTATCTGTCCAATCGGAGGACTATGGTTACCTGGTCCTCAGATTTCTGCAGGGTAAATCCAGACAGCTAGCTGGACTATCTGTCCAATCTGAGGACTATGATTACCTGGTCCTCAGATCTCTGCAGGGTAAATCCAGACAGCTAGCTAGACTATCTGTCCAATCTGAGGACTATGGTTACCTGGTTCTCAGATCTCAGCAGGGTAAATCCAGACAGCTAGCTAGACTATCTGTCCAATCTGAGGACTACGGTTACCTGGTTCTCAGATCTCAGCAGGGTAAATCCAGACAGCTAGCTAGACTATCTGTCCAATCTGAGGACTATGGTTACCTGGTCCTCAGATCTCTGCAGGGTAAATCCAGACAGCTAGCGAGACTATCTGTTTTTGTTCCTCGACTAAAGCAACTTTTGAACGTACACGTGTTCCTTCCCAGAGCAGGTTTTTCTCCCATCCCGGGAATGCTGTGTGGACTAGCCAGACCCTCCTCTGTAGCGCTGTGGAGGAAGGTCTGGCAAAGCGAGACTATCCGACATGTGATGCGCATTCTTTGAAAAAAAAAACAATGTTTTTAGAAATGTCTCATGATATATTGTCTCTAGAAGTGCATTATTCAACTTTTGTTTTTGTTAAAGAAGGAAAAAAAAAAATCGCAATACAATACTAACGAAACCTCAACCGGGGTACGGTGCCTTGCTCAAGAACACCTGGCAGTGCCCAGGAAGTGAAGCGGCATCTCTCCAACTACCAATCCACACTTTGGTCCGTAAGGGGACTTGAACCGGCGACCCTCCAGTTCCCAACCCAAATCTCTACAGACTGAGCTACTGCCACCCCTTTTTTTTGTGTTAATCCTGTATTTGCATGATACCACTTCATTTGGCATACCACAGCACCTATGTAGAAATGGTCCTGTAGCTCATCACTGACGTACGTTTTATCAGAATTATTGGCGTTCTAATTGACAAATTCAGTGTTTTCCCCTCCATGATGGTCCAGAATGATGTTAACATGTAAAGTCAACACAGTAGAATAACAGTTTTTTTAAATGGGGTAAAAGGGTGCCAGGTACCCCTAAAGCTCTGATCCTAGAATCGCCCCAGATTGTAATACCTAAAAAACATAAATCCCAGGTAATGTTTTTATAGCTATGGATGCAGTCATTATTTAATTGTTTACCCCTGTAATGCTGTATCACACCCTTCACATAGTTTGCCCAGCTGGGTAACCCTGGAGACAGCGCTGATCCATAACTGGGCAGGCTGAAGTCCACCCTCCGAGGCTCATCAGCATCCTCTGTTGCTGTTACCACGGTAACATCCTGGCCAGAGGTTTGACTCCCTACCACCACAGTCACCAGGGGCAGCGCCTGGCTCACCAAACACAAAACACATGCAGCTGGGTGGTTATCCCTTCCCTCTATGTCAGAGAGGAAATACACACCTTAAAAGACAGGAAGTATAATGTTTTCTGCTTATCCCTTATATGTGGAACTAATAGTCCACGTGCCAATCTTCAACTTCTGCACTTGTTTAAGTGACCCACCAAAAGTACGGAAGACAATTAGGGCCACACGTGGACATTTATCTGAGTTCTGAGTTAACAGTCAGAATTCTGAGGATAAAGTAGTTTTATTTCAAAAACAACAGGTTGCATCCATAATCGCATACTCTGCACTACATCCTCAACATGTATACTATTGTTCAACATACTTTTGGGTAAATAAACAGTAGTGTGTATCTTTTTTTGGACGCACTTAGCTGTCATTTTCAACATCCCGTCCTGAGAGCCTCCTTGACGTTGAAGACATGTAACCACGGTAACCCCTGCCAACCTCCGCTGTAGCAGCATCATCAGATAACGGTTACATTACTGAAAGATGGGAATTAATAGACCAAAAAGTCATTTAAATATGTAAAAATGTAATTTAGAGCTGATTTGGTTCCTCTCCATTTGTCTGCTATGAACGTGTTCTTTACTACCGCATTGCATTGTGGGATATTAGGCCGCCGCAGTGTCCAGTCATAGCCTGTCTACGGAGCCTGTTCACTCCTTATTAAGAAGTCCCATTGTACCAAATTTGGTAAAAAGGGTGGAACTGCAACCAGTTTAGAAGACAGAAGTTTCCAGAGAGTGTAAGTTCTCCTCTTGTGGACATTGTCTGGTCCAGTATTACATACTGTAATATTTTACCGGAAATATTATGCAAATCAGGTACTTTTGTAACGTACTGCTTACATACTGTTTTAGCCTTCTAAATAGCATGTTAGTGTGGAATTTCAAATTTTGACTTTAACCTCACAATTCTGAAATTTCTCTCTGAATTCTGACTTGTGAACTCTGAACTCAAATACCTTTTGTCACCATAATTTCACCGTAATTGTCTTCCGTATCAAACAGGAGATGAAACTTAATATTTTAAAACTACTATGCTATTGTTACAGAGCAGGCCAGTCAGTGAGTAGGGCTGCATGATATGAAGAAATTATCAAATTTCAATTATTTTGACTGATATTGCAATTGTAATAGGATTCACGGTATTGGCGGGAATGGTCATTTTTGTATCATTATTCTCATTTTCATTAAAAAATATTAAATTCTGAAAAAATGAAAATCATTTATAGGATAGGAGGTCTGTAGGACAAAATATGTAAGCCGGGACATCTCAGCACCACAATAGTAATTCAGAATGGGTTGACACATACCTTACCTTTAACAAAAATTTGGATATAGCAGTCCTCCATATTGCGATTTCAATAAAATTGCAATTCATTGTGCAGCTCTATCAGTGAGTTGTTAACCCGAAATTTGGGTTTCTTTCAAACATATTGTCAAAGAAAAACAAAGTTGATGGTTCCATACAATGCTCTTCACAAGTTAATTAAATACTACTCTAACAAAATGTGGGTGTTATATTCAATTTTATAGCATTTAAGCAAAAAAAATATGTTAAACGAATGTTGAAAATATTGACTAAAAAAGCTTTAAAAATGCAAACAAAACGACAAAAATGTCGGGGTAAAGCAACAAAACATCGTAAAAAGTGACAAAAAACTCGGGAAAAGTGTCGAAAGAAAGAAAAGAATGTTGTACATTTTGACCCAAAAAAGACTAAAAGTGGCTAAAAGTCGACGGGAAGGTTAACATGTTGTGTCGTAATAACCATAGACTGTATATTATTAATATTAACAGTCTATGGTAATAACAACCCTACCAACAAGCATTACATTCAAACATAAAAGTGCCAGGTGTTTAAACCATATACCGTTAACATACAGTCTATTGAACGAGGTTTTGTGCTGAGTCATGACTTTACCATTGGAAGAACGTATCCCTGGTTGTAGTCGGTGTGCTCCCCTATCAGGTTGACTCTTCCGGGAGCACACACCGCCACCCGCGGAGCCTCTTCCCCGAACACCTGCACGTACAGACGGCGAGCAGCCGCCACGAGCTCGGCTACACTCGGACAGGAACTAGCCATGGAGCAGCAAGTTTGAAAACGGAGTTTATCAATGAAACATGCGCGCGAAACCCGCCCAAATATTTTAGGGAACTTACACGCTACCAAAACGCTAAGAAGCGGTTATATACACAATAGACAGGTTATTGTTATTATGACTAGAGACAGTTAGAGATTTTGACATGTCAGGAGATCTTTACTTCCTGGAGTTTTGGTTCAACTCATTTGATGATAGGCTCTGATTGGAGGGGAGACGTCACATGACACTATTGTCCACGTGAGTTTTCAAAAAGATAAAAAGAAAAGCATCGATGAATCACTTAAATCTTACCCCTAGCCTACTTTGGAGTGAGATGTTCATAAACGGCACTTGTTTCCATAAATGAACAGGATGAGACTAACAGTTTTAAGTGGAGTGGGTACGAGCAGTTGGATTAAAGTGTGGAGAAGCAAAGGGAGTGACTAGTGTGACTGAATGCGATTATGAAAGCAGTTGGACTGGACAGGTGGAATCAGTCAAAATGAATAAATCACAAAGAAGACGATCGTGTTGGTCAGCACTTTGATTTCTTTTACTGTTGTACATACAGTAGTATTTCTGGTTTAATAAATACCATTTAATACATGAATAATTGCAATGCACAAAATATATAATTCCTACAAAATAAAGCCTGAGCAGCACCATACGGGGACAGGGGCAATGACCAGATTTTTAGGTGGGGTGGCACAGGGGGTCCCAATAACCAGGGGCATAATGGATAGGATAGAACAACATGATGTAATTTTACTAAATAAAACATCACATTCACTATTAGTGTCACATGTTTTCATTTAAGTCAAATTGTACATCCAATATATATTGTAACAAATCACATTTCTATAGGCTCAGTCTGCTACCTTATTAATTGGTAATGTGACAAAAATGATCAATCATTGGAAAATTGGCAGATCAGGCAGCCCATGATAGTGCTGTGATCTAATGGAAATCACATGTCAGAATGACAGCACTCTGGCCCAATGGATTGCCCCCCCCCCCCCCCCCCCCCTTCTAGCCCCTCCCCTGTACAGTGACCTTTTTACAGAATCCTCATTATCATCAAGGCATGCTTTGGAAAGACAGTCAAAAAATAACAATATGTCATTCAGTCAGTGCACAGCCTCTTCGACATGCTACAGCAGTGGGTTTTTAATACTAGAAATCCAGCAAGAAAAGTAGGATCGAGAGAGGGTGATTTGGATTTTTTATACAAAATAAATATCTTTGGCAATACAAAATAATAGATATCTGCTACATCTTGATTCAGTCTTAAGAAATGATCTAAAAAGGCAAAAAAAGGGAACATACGGGAGCTGTGACAGAGCTGGGAGGCTAACCCCCAATTTTCACGGACTGCGGATCGGCTCCGTCCCAGCTCCACAGACCTTGATCCCACAGCTGTAAAATTTAAAAGTGTCATCTTGGCCTGGGTGTTACATCTGTGAGTCACTGTCATGTTTAACAGCTACATAGTTAAGCGACCAAAGAACAAGAGGCAAAGGGAAATGACAATGGCTACATCTACTGGCTGTTTGGCAGAGCTGCATTCATAAAATCCAGTGCATAAGTACATTAAAGAATGCTATTAGAGCTAAAAAGATACCTAGGCTGGGAGTCCAGCTAATATAAATACAGGACAGTTGATGCAAAAAACAAATATATATATATTTATAAGTGCATAGAGTACATCACAGAGGCTTAGTCCTGTGACACTATTCACAGACTTTGTGGCAGCTTTTGTAAAAAAAAAAAAGTTGCAATACAAGTTGCAATGTCTTTTGTATTTATATTGCAATGAAGTTGCGAGAGACAGTGAAAATCGCAAAAGAAAGTTGTGATTTTCTTGGTTTACTTCTTTAAAAATAGAATAATAATAGCGCAGAATAACAATCCTCTTGGCTGAGTTTTCCTAGTAACCAAACCAAAAAGGCTCAGGATGCTGCAAATGTTGGTATAATATGAAAATGGTTGGTGGATTTCAGACAAAAAAAATTACAATTTATTGAACTAATAAAATTTGTGAATTTGTAAACATACAGTATGTGTCAGTAGCTTGTTGACCTTGTTAATTTCCTATCCTGGCCTAAGCTGGGACACACATTCATACGGTTTGATAAAGTACTTCTTGGACATTAACTTTTCATTGCACTTATAATAACGAGCGTAGCTCTCTTTAATTTAGGTCATCCTATACAGCTCCCGTAACTGAGCAGCAGACGGCCGACTGGAACCAGCAGCAGCTTTCACTGACTCCAGCGACTCGAGTGAAAAACGTTACAGCGTTCATTGATGTTAAAATGTATACAGGTGTAAAGGACGGTCTGAAATGGATTTGGTATACGTGAAATGTTCGAGTCACACACGTCTCGTCTTCATATTAGAAACAAGGAAATGAATTTGGTGACGTCCGTGTGACGTCAACCTGCTCTCACTCCCGTTTGGTCATTGGCTCTCAGAGTTACATACCGCTGGGACTGCTGGGATTGGTTGAAGACGCGGGACACTACGGGACACTACTTCAAATTTGCAGGAAAGTTGCGGTGATTGGTCAAACCAAATTCACAGCGATTGGTTGAATTTGTGTTTATTGTCTTAATCGCGACATCGTGAAATCCTGGAGGGACGGATTAACCGTCAGGATGCCTTTTCTGTGGCCATCGTGGAGGTAATTAACAGAGAAGTCTCTAAAAGAGCATCCTGTGTTCTAAACACAAGTTAACACTTGCTTTGAGTGGGCCTAGCCACTTCTGCTTGAACAGATCATTCCAATACTTTTCAATGAGTAAAGCTGCAGTGCGTAGTTTCTGTCTCCCCCATGAGGAACTCTAAGTAATGACAATAAAATCCACGTGATACAAGCCTTCCGTGATCGCGCACCACCCCCACCCCTTCTCCACGCAGTTGCCAAAGGAGGACACGGAGGATTAAAAAAACCATAATGGACTCTTCAGAAGAGGTAATTATCAGCAAATGTCATTGCATAACGCTAGTTGTTGACCATTACCATACTGAGAAATCCAGACAGAGTTGTGTGGAGCTGATGGTCTTAATTAGCTTTGTATCAACTCATTTGGCAATGGCTTGAATGTAACGGATGTTCATTAACATAAAGTTCCAAACTTAAGCTTTAAATTATTGTGTTACCGTCATTACACAGAGATCACCTTTCATAAATAGGACACTTCAGATTCCTCCTACGGAGTAATCCTTTCTACACTGTAAGTGCATAAAGAAGCCACAAAGGCACTTTCATTTCCACTTTCACTGGACGTTAAATATCAATCCCTATTCTGAGGCCAGGGTCAGGTTTAGCGTCAGGATCTTGCGTTAGGCTTGTGAAGGAGCAGGCTTTACCCAGCTGGTAGTCCCCCCCAATGGGCTCCTCGCCTTGCATGCCCGACCGCTCCTTCTTCACACCATTCTTGCTATCAAACTCTGCAGTGATCTCAGCCAGCGTCTTGCCTTTAGTCTCTGGTAAGGTGAGCCCCAAAAACACAGCGGACACCAAACACACGGCCAAGAACGGCAGGAAGCAGAAGTCCCCCAGGCTTCTGACGATGAAGGGGAACAGCATGCCCACCAAGAACAGGCCGATCCACATACATGAGCCAGCTACCATGTACGCTGCCGGCCGCGCCGCCTGGTCAAAGATCTCAGCGGGTAAGATCCCCGTCACCCCTGCAGGGCCCAAGCCAAAGCTGAGAATGTAGGCGAACACACATGCCATACTGAGGTAGGCCATCTGGAGGTTTAGCGCAACGGTGAAGACTACAGTCCAGATGCACATAAGAGAGTACCCTCCCACAAGAAGGTACCTGCGTCCCACACGTTCAATCAGCAGATTACTCAGAATAGAGGCAATTAGCTCAGATGCCCCGGTGCCTATGGTGATGTATTGGATTTTCGCTGGAGGAATCCCTGCTGCGAGAAAGATGTAGTAAGCGTAGAAGTAGATGGAGTCATTGCCGCAGAGCATCATGGCACTGCTGGCTGCCATGACCGTTCTGAGCTGGCAACGCAGGTCGGGGTCTTTAAACAGGGTCCAGGGCCTCTTGGCTGAAGCTGTGGATCCAGAACCCAAGGCTGCAGATTTTTGCTGCTGCTGCTCCTGTAGCATCTCCTCCATCTCCAAGACCGGCGCTTCCCCACCCCGAAGCCGTCCAAGCGCCCGGACACACGCTTCCCTGTCCCCCCTGTCGATGAGAAGGTATCTGGGGCTTTCGGGGAACCAGGGTAGGGTCAGGAGCTGGATCAACCCTGGCAAAGCGTTACTAGCAAGTAAGTAGGGCCAAAGAGGCTCTGTGCCCAACAGCTCGGTCAGTCCCACAATCTGACCCAAGACGATCCCAAATGCAGTGAAAACAGCAGAGGAAAAAGCCACAGCACCCCGGAGGTGTTTGGGCGCGCTTTCCCCAAAGTACATAGGCTGGACGTTCATACTGACGCCCGAGTTGATCCCCACCAGGAAACGAGCAAAGAGGATCATCTCAACGGATTTTGCCACCCTGGAGGCCAGCACCAACACAGCACCAACAAACAGGAAAGAGTTGTTCAGAAGCAGCGAGTTCTTCCTGCCAAAGCGGACGGCCAGAGGCCCTGCTAGCAGAGCTCCTAGCAGACCGCCCAGGGAGAAGGCAGACACAATCAGAGTCCACATTAAAGTGACCTGAGGGGCCTCCAAGCTGATGCCCCAGCGCTCCATGTAGGTCTCATTGATGAAGCTCTGGATGTAGCTGGTAGGGGCGTTGATAATTGAGATGTTGTAGCCATACTGGAAGGTCCCTCCAATGGCAGCAGAGCAAACGGCCAAAGCAAGTGTCCTGTCACCGCCTGAGGGTTTGCTGGGTTCTTCTGGCTCCTCTGTGGAGTTCATCTGAAGCTAGGCTATCCCAGAGGGCGGAGAAAGCGCGTGTGTCCTTTCCTCTGCGTCCTACTGGCACTTCATGTCCCCTACACGCACTACAGTCAGCGTTAGCTTAACAGATAACTTTCTTGTTTAAATATATGACATTTGGACTCTCTGGTATTCTGTAACCAAGCTAGCGTTTCGCTGTCCTACGGGAAAGGGAAAATTGATGTCTAAAAGCCGGTATTAAATGTGTATTTCTTTTCCCTCAGCTTACTTGTCAGGCAATCTGCTTGATTGACACAGCCACAACAACCGAGCAAATTGAAAACACCAAGCCAGTGGTAAATTGTTGCCTATATTTAATATTACCATTAAACATTAAGATGAGATTGCACGGTCTACATAACTAACCAAAACGGGAAAACATAGCCTGGCAGACCATGCTGAGGAAATAAAATTACGCTTTCGCATGACTGTGCGTGCGTACGTCCTTTTTGTACCGTCTTTTGATTGGTTTACATCGAAGCAAAAACATTACGTCATTTCTATGCGACTGTCACTGTCGCGAGTAGGTGGAAAGATGTGAGTAAACGTTCTCTTAATACATCACTGCTTACTTAAAATTGACACATTTCTATGTTTTAAATAGCAACGCTTTAACGTCAGAGTCGTACTACAGTATGTTGTTTTTCACCATGCGCATCTGAATGTCAGCACAACGTAATAAGACAATATTAGCTTACTAGCTAATGCTAACATGGACAAGTGCATGTTAAGCTAACGATTACCGTTGTATCGTCTTTAATCCGCTTCGAGTGGATTGTTGTAGCATTTGGAGTTAGAGGAACCGCTTGAAGAAAATGCACAGCTGTATAGTCGAAATAAATGATGCAATAGTTAATTTTTGTTGTGCAAAGTGTTTACTTGACGTATAATAGTTTATTTATGGGACAAGTGAAGTTCTGGCGTTGCAATTTTGAAGATGACTAAATAGTCAGTTTGGAAGATTTGATGGTAAGACAGGTAGATAGCCTTTATTATTAGACTCATGGTCCATAAAATACAACACTATACATTAGTTACCCACACATCTATTCTTGCATTTTACGCATGAAAGTGTCAGATTTCAAAGTGTTGTCTAGATGTAACGATTATGGATGTAACGGTAAACCGCGATAAACATGTTGACATTAACAATTACCGGTTCCATTTAAAATATGGTTATTCTCGCGGTGTGTTACTACGGTGTTAAAGCCGTGTTTAACCCTTCAGGCGCACAGCTTAGCCTACAAAATAGGCGTTTCATGAAGTTGGTTTCATGGCCAGAAGGAGGAGATGACATTTGATGTTAAAAGTGGCACTTTTGATAAGGGTTTGCCTATAATTTTGTAATATAATGAACACTGTTACACTAGTTCAGCTTGTTTCGGCCTATCAGTTTTAAAACACTTTTAAAAATACCACGATAATACCGAAAACTGGGATCATTTTGGTCACCACAAGCGTTACATACAAATGTCTCAAATCCTGACGTTGTTCTCCTCCCTCAGGGCGCCTTCCCCAACAAAGAGAAAGGAGGATGATAAGAGTAAACAGCGAGTTAAGGAGAAGTCGGGAGCTACGAAAGAAGGAGCTGACAAAGACCGGGGCAGGGAGAAGAAACGCACCCGGCGCAGCGCGTCCAGCCAGAGCAGCAGGTCAGACGCCGCTCACGCAGACTACCACTAGATGCTGAACTGGTTCCAGTTTGCTGGTTCCCTGTTCTATTGGATGAAAAGGAAATGTTAGGCAAAAGGTGGTCTAATTGTGAATATCCAGATACTAACTAACCCTAACATCACAAAAGACACCGAGAGATCTTTTTGTGTTAGTTGAAAGAAAATGTCAGTAGAAAACTGCACTTGCTTTCATTTTTTTTTAATTCAACAAGCAATTTGTTGTATTTTAGCAGAATACTGAAAGCATTAGAGAGGCAGAACTGAGTACATTTTAATGTACTCGTATATTTTCATATAAACAGACCTTCTCTGTATTGTGTTCTATGTTCTGACTTTGACACAAGGTCAGAGTAGTGGAAATAAGGTGTATCCATCTTATTTATGGATGGACCCAACAGAAATTGGTTCAGCCTATGGCTGGGCAATATCAATATTATATCAATATCGATATAGGAGACTAGACATTGTGTTCGATATGGGATATCGTAATATTGTAATATGACACAAGTGTTGTCATTTCCTGGTTTTACAGGCTTTGTTCCAGTAAAGTGATGCTATTTTCTAAACTTACCAGAGTCAATTTAAAACCCTGGTCCTTACTTAGAGCCCTGCACGGTAAAGTTCCTCCCTACATCTCTGACTTAATACAGCTTCGTACTCCCACCCGTAGTCCGAGGCCAATAGGTCAGAGGCTTCCAAGCAGGGGCTCCTAGGCTGTGGGATGTCTTGCCTCCCTCTCTACGTTGTGTGAATTCTGTTGAATCTTTTAAAAAGCAATTGACGACTCTGCAATTAAAGCAGGCTTTATAGTTAGTTAAGGGGTTTGTATGTTTAGTTTTCTATTTTGTATTTAAATTTTCTTGTATTTTAATTTGTTGTATTGTATTACATTTTAATGTGAAGCAGTGTGTGATTTTGATCTGTGAAAGGTGCTATTCAGATAAACTTTACTTACTTACTTACTTCAGCCACTTGTTCCCATCCTATAATGTGGTCTCGTTAAGGTCCAGCTCCAGCAGCAGCTCCGGCTCCAGCTCCGGCTCGTCCAGCGGCTCCAGCTCCTCGGCCTCCAGCCACTCGGGCTCCTCCAGCCCCCGCTCCTCTTCCTCCTCCTCGTCCTCCTCACCCAGCCCTAGCCGCCAGCGGCACAACAACAGACGACGCTCGCGCTCCAAGTACGCGATGAGTCACTGCGACTTGTTTTTTAGAAAAATTAAGCAAGTAGTGAATCTTTAGAATTTATTCTTGTATAGCTGAGGAACGTATGAGTGTCTCACACTGCAGTCAGGGAACACTAGGAAATGTTCCTGATAAGAGTATCTTGTTATGGACTATGATCTTAAAGGTGTAAATGTCACTCTAGGTCAAAATCAGCAAAGAAGGATGACCGGGACCGACGGCGTAGGAGCCCCACACCCAAACCCACCAAGGTCTACCTGGGCCGGCTGACCAGAAATGTTATCAAGGTGAATGCTTTTACTACGGAGCCTCAGGCACATGTCTTTGAGCCGGTTGCTCGTAGAGATGCTGCTGCTTCTTTGCTGACTAACGTTTTTGTTTTCTTAAAGTAAAGGGAGTTAGCAGCCCAGCAACTTCAGCACAAGCTCACAAAGTTAAGGGGGGCTGGCTTTAAAGTGGACCAGCTATTTTCATTTAAGTGACAAGTTGCTCCTCCAAGTTTTGCTTTAGTGATCCCTCCCACACTGCAACCGACAACCACTTAGCTTTATGCAAATACTTGTGTGATGATGTCACTGATATGCAAATGAGCAAATTATGTCATGTGCACTCTAAACCCCAATGGAAAACCCTCTCTGATATTAGGAAATAACATTTTTTACTCACACATATAGCGTTAGTTACCAAAACCTGGCGCTAAAATGGCCCCGGTGCCTAAACGTCCGGTATCTACTGGACTGAACAGCAATGTGGATTTCGGTGCCCCTCAAATGCCTGCGCTTCTCTGCTCCGAAACAGACGTTGCTTGCAACAGAAGCATTGCTACATGTGACGCTAGTTAGCCTTCTACTTGGCAGCAGGTAACGTTTGTTTGCTGTTAGCCAGCAGCTGTATAAAATTGTGATTTAATAGTGCAGCCCTACTTGACAGGTGTAGTTGAGACGGGTGTGGCCCCTGCTCCCAAACCCCAAGTTAACTTCATAACTAGGAGCTGAAATGTTGTCTACCTCCTGTAAAAAGAAGCTAATGAGTATCCTGTTTCTATAAATGTGTCTAGATGTTTCAAAAGCGTTCTCTGCTGTGCCCTTCGCAGGAACACATCCAGGAGATCTTCTCCACTTATGGCAAGATCAAGATGATTGACATGCCGGTGAACCGCGTGCACCCTAACCTGTCCAAAGGCTACGCCTACGTGGAGTTTGAGACACCCGAGGAGGCGGAGAAAGCCCTGAAACACATGGACGGAGGTAAGCGCATTCACATTAACATGGAAGATTGAAAGTGAATAGATTGCATAAACGTTGTTTTTGAGCAATTAGGTAAGATGGATTAATAATTGTATAAGGCACTGTTGATGATAGGGCTGGGACGGTGATGCTTTGTCCCGATTCGATTCTTTCATACATGGGTGCTGATTGGATTTGTTTTGCTATTTTTATTCATTGCAATTCTAGACATCATATATCATGAGACATTTCTGAAAACTAATTGTTTTCAAAGAAGAATGCAATCTCAGTCAGTCAGTCTGACAATTATTTCATTTGTAAAGAAAGCACATAACATGTATTTTCTGCATTTTCTTTTTCCGCTTTGTTTTGCCAGGAACAGATGTGATGTGTGATGTGTTGGCACAGAAAATATGTAGGAAAAATAAAAATGTCCTTTCTAGTGAAAGGAATTGATTTAAAAAAAACATTGCAACAAAAAAAATCATGATACATATGAATTTTGGCTCAGCTCAGTTTACTTGTGCTCTGTTATTTCTGCATAACAGATCGTTGATAAGTGTAATAGGCCGTCACCACGGAAAGAGTTCTGAGCTCTATCTGTCTGGATTTGCCCTGCAGAGATTTACTCCTCAAAAATCCACCGGAGTTTAAAATGCCAACACAAAGAAAGCGGAAGGTGACGGACATCGGAAAACTGACTAAAAATTAAATTTAAATGGGACTGTGAACCAAAATAAGACAACAGATTGTAGTTCCTGTATTCATAACCAAAGCAGTAATTTCAGTAATACCGTTTCAATGAGGGAAAATTTGAAAAATGAATGGACTTCTTTTCAATTATGTCAAAAGGCCAACTCTTCAGTATTCTCCATTTCCTGGATGGTTTTTCTTCCAGGTCAGATCGATGGTCAGGAGATCACCGTCACAGCTGTGCTGGCTCCCACGGTGCGCCCTCCCCCCCGCCGGCTGTCCCCTCCCCGCAGGATGCCTCCCCCTCCACCAATGTGGCGACGCACTCCGCCACGGATGAGGAGAAGGTAAGCAGTGCGGTGTGAGCCCCGGGGCTGGGAATGGGGTAGCAGGGCTTGGTTTCGGGACCAATGAATGCAGACGATCCATTGGCTGATAGTTGTGGTTGTTGGGCTGGGCGTTACGCACTTTTTAAGGTACATCGATCAGGGCTACCCAATAGATTGTTTTTTTATTGTTAACTGTTTATATGCAGTGTTGTAATGTAAAAAGTACAAAAACTTTGCTTCTGTACTACTGTATCTGTACTTTTACTCCACTACATTTTCCCTAAGCATCTGAGTTACTCGTTGCTACAAAATAAAATCAGAAGTAATATGTTACACTGGAAAAAGGGTTAATTTTTGGGGAATAATTGCTCCCAAATTGCCAAGATAATGCAGGCTCCATTTCAGTTGGTGACCTAATGCCAAAACTAAAGAAGAAGAGGATGAACCACAATAACTGATAGTGTCATGGAAGCACCTGCTGCAGGTTCTGCTGCCATGGTAACAGACGACGCCCACCCCGACGACAGTGGTGATGAAGATAACACCTTTGGCCATAAAGTTCATAATGAAAGTTGTTTTACTTTTAATACTTTTAATTTCATTACCGAAAATTACTTTTGACACTGAAGTACAGTAAATATCAGAGACCTTTACCCAAGTAGTATTTTAAAAGGAGACTCTACCTTCTAGCAAAAGTCATTTTCTGGTTTTTTATGGATGTAGTTGGATGTTGCGACCCATTTCTTCCGTAAAGCCGTGCCGTTGCTTGCATGTCTCACTCTCTCCGGGCCTGCCCGCTCCCACTCGCTCACTGGCTCTCCTGCAGCATGGAGGGGACACAGAGCTGGTCCGCACTGCTGACATTTGCCTACATTTCCAGTTGTTATTTGCACAGCTGCATATTTCCCTTAGCCAAAGAGGATTGTACCAGTGTTTCTGCTGCGGCGAGAAATGTGACCTAAGACAAGATTACCATAGTTTATAAAAATGCAGCATAGTGACGAAACTCCGATCCCTAGGACCTGCCGATGAGCAGTTGAACCCTTGGACCTGCACTGGATCCAGTCACTGGGAGTAGAGACTCCACTCTGCAGTGTAGTGGCACACCTCACTGATAAACCAGAGCACTGTACGCTGGCAGTTGGTTTTATGATCAAAGAGGTTTTGTATCACACACTTAAGTCCATCGCACGCTACCTCACTCTCGTCTTTAAACTCCGTTCAGCCAAAAAATATGATTTTACCATCTGATTTTTGGTCCATATTGCCCAGCCCTAGTTGCTATGCTATTCAAACTATAATTGTAAAATGTGCGTTGTCCCCCCCCCCTTTGTTCTTTCTAATCTGTTTTCTCACTCCCTCTTATTGTCTTTCACTGTCCCCCACTGTAGGTCTCGGTCTCCACGGCGGCGCTCTCCAGTCCGCCGCAGGTCTCGATCCCCTGGTCGCCGCCGGCATCGGTCACGCTCTAGTTCCAACTCCTCCCGCTAGGGAAATAGGACTCCCTCCCCCTGCCCCCCCTTTCCTTTTCTCCTCTCTGGATCTGCTCTGCTGCTGTGTTCTATTGATCAGTGTGACCAAACCTTCCGGTTAATTATGAGCCACACTGTTATGGGTTTTAGCCAAAACAGGTGAATGGAAATCCACTTTCCTGTTTTAGGCACCCACCGTTACATGCTGACGTCATGTAACTCCCAGAATCCAGTCTGCGCTGTGTTCCGGTTTCACCGCCAGCAATCGCGCCCACTCAAAACGATGCTCCTGATTCCACTCTCCGCTGCACTAGAAATACCCAGGGGGCCTGTCTTTGACAGAGTCGCAGGGTGTTGCATAGGCCGGGCAGGAAGTAGAATCAATTTTCAAAATAAACAGCCTGTGCAGACTCCCCATCGGATGACTACACTGTTTCTTTAGACAACTAAAACACAGCCACAGATGTTTGATCCGTGTTGTTCTGAGCTGGACTACATGGAAGAAACAATTTAACTACGTAGACTACTTACTTTTATGGTAGAAGCACACACCTTCAGGGAAAATAACCCACACTGCTAAATCTGCGAGTCGGGCAGGCAAAATGCTCCACTTCCGAGACGCTCACGCTGTAGTACAGTATGAGGCATGGCTGACGACGGAACAGAAACACGGCGCAGACGGGGGGGAAATTCCGGGATTGTCATGAGCACATCATCAACTGGGATCACACAAGGGATTCTAGTGTCTGTGTTGTCATCTCAACCAGTAAATTGACAAATTACATTTAAAGTAAAGTAATCCCACAGTATAATACGGCCATCAGTGGTCTGGCAGGGGCCCAGATGTTCCTCCAGTGTAATGAATCACTATTACTGGCTGACAGATTTTAGATGGTGCTACTTGTCTTAATTTAGGTTTAAATCAGTGTACTAGGCTTTAAAACAATCTCCTCTGTAACCCTACTCTTAATTTGATCCTCCATTATCACTTCTCAGAGTAAACTACAAAGGCAGCTATACAAGTGAGTCCCATTAAGTTAAACACCAGTTAGCAGTGTGCATCTGCTTAATAGAAATCTGAAAATACAGTCATTATTGTATGGTCAGTAGATAAGGGTCAGAGGGTTATCGCACGGATTACTTAGCGCATCAGGATTTTACACTTTAAATCGTCCAGATGTTTGTGGTTTTAGTCTAACTGTGTCTTCATTTTTGGTTTTCTCCCAAATCATATTCATAGATGACTAAATGGCTGGGATTAAAGTTATGGCGTGACAATAAAGTTCATGATTTGAACTGTAAAAAAACAAACATATTTGTCTTTTTGTGACTCTAATACATTACACTAGTTTTAAGTGTGTGCGTGTGTGCTTTATGCTAGGCTAAGCTAACCAGCTACCGGCTGTAGCATCATATTTAGCTCACAGATACAAGCGTTTTTTATCAAACTCTGCGGCAAGTCATTGAATAAGCCTATTACCCCGAACAAATTATTTTCACGTTTAGGAAAATACCTGATCTAGGTTCAGTTATAAATTGAAAAACAACACTCTCAATTTGTGTCTGGATAGTGCTAAAATGCTAAATTCGAGACGCTCAACAGGACCTTGAAAGTTGTTAAACACACAATCTGCCCGACTCTCACCAACGTAACGTGAGGTCTTCTGACTGTGTTCTAGGACTTTATTAGGCGCCTTCACTGAACACACCTAAAGGGTGAGAAAAAAGATACACCTTTTGAGTAACCCCCCAGACACAGCGGGTTTTCCAGTTTTGGGAATAAAGAGGCGGGGGCCCCCCCACTTATCTTCAAGGAGGGAGCCCGGCCCAAAATAAAACAGCGGCTGTTTTCCTTTTTTCACGCCGTGGCCTCTTTAACCGGACTTTCTCCCTGAAAACCCAAACCCTTCATGTTATTCACTGCCCTTTTGGGATTTTTGGGCTCCCCAGAATGGGGTTTTTTATTTTTACTTAAAAATTTTTACTGACAAGAAACCCGTTTTTGGACCAGGGTTTTCTCCTCATTGGGGACTGTTCAAATGTTTTACCACCTGTTTAACAAGGTGATGTGGTCGGGCTCTCAGTCTGTACGGGGAAATAGCATCAGAAAGGCCCTATACATAAAACAATAAATACCATTCAAAAAGAACATGCTATATCTAAAAAATGAAAATGCGTTTTTTGCTTTCTTTTTGTATTTCTGAGCATAGGACAATGAAACAATTTTTTTAAAGGGGTGGGGGTAAAATACCAAAAAAAAGTAAAAAAAAATTTTAGAAAACAACCCGCAAAAAAGAGATTGATAATATATCTGTTTGCGGTGTCCCCCGTGTTACCGTCCAACGGGCCGGGGCCCACCAGACCCCACCCCCCTGCCAGGGACCCCAACAACGCCCCCTTTAAGAACCTGTCCACCCCTGTTTTCTCAAAAAAAAACCGCTCTCTTTGAAAAAATACCCATACGGAAAACGTTTTCTCAACAGCTTATTTTGTGGTGTTGAGCGGTATGCGCCCTCAGCGGTCCCAGCTAAAAAACAAGAGGCGTGAACAGAGCGAGGGGCCCAGAAACCCGGAAAAACCCAAAGATTTAGACTTTCTTTTTGCCCTTTTTGGGGAATTAAAATTCCAGCAGCATTTTAGAAAGAAAAAAAAAGGAAAAAGACAGTAAAAAGCAAAAAAATCTATAAAAAAATAAGAACGTTTCAAAAAGAAAAAAAGACTATCTTTATTATAAAATGTCATGTTGACCGGTTAATGATTAAGTGACCGGTTTTAATAGGTTTCTTTTTTGGGAATACATTTTTTCTTTCTTGCTGAGGGTACATGAGAAGATCAATACAAGAGCTGCACAGATTAATCAATTGGTTGTCAACTATTAAAATAATCGCCAACTATTTTAATAATTGGTTTGAGTCATTTTTAAAAAAAAATAAAGTCAAATTCTCTGATTCCAGCTTCTTTAATGTGAATAGTTTCTTCCCTCACTTTGACAGGAAACGTAATGTCTTTGAGTTGTGGACAAAACGAGACATTTGAGGATTTCATCTTTAGCTGAAGGGAAACACCGATCCACGTTTTATAGATCAGACAACAGATCAATTAATTGAGAAAATAATCAACAGATCAATCGGCATTGAAAATAATCGTTAGTTGCAGCCCTAATCAGTGTCTATGTCTAATGTTGTGTGTTGTGTCTCTTACCTGTCTTTTCACCCCTAAAGCCTTCGCACTAAGACTGATGAGCGGTGTGTGGACCCGAGAGCCCCGTGGCTCCAACCAAGACTCCGCAAGTTAGAGGAGGTAAGTCCGATTTCACAGCTTGTTCCTAATAATAATTCATGTTTTCATTTTCATTTTGTGATACCCTATAAAATAAGACTTCTAACTTAACTTTTCTTTAACCCCAGAGAGGAATATGTTGCCAAGACCTTTGGCAGCCACAAGGAAGATAACGCATCATGAGCTCCTATGCAGAAATATATACTAAATAAATAACATTTTCTTTCTTTTCTTTTTTCAAACAATTAAAATCAAATGATATAATCAAATGACCAATTAGTTACCCTTCTGAAAAAGGGAACTACCCTTATGAAAAAGGGTAACTAATCATTCGTTACTCTTTCAAAAACAGTAACTAATCATTAATTTTTCTTTTTTTATGTGTACCTTATTGTAAAGTGTTACCGTTAACAATGTCTTTGAAGGAATCTGAACTGTCTTCATAACCACGTATCTGATTGGCTTTTTACATATATCATAACAAAGACTTAAGACTGGTGACCCAACTAATCTAAATGTCCCATTGGCTGATTTTTGTGTGGATGTATATGATTGGTTGCCTTTTATATTTTTAGTTCTTTTTCTGCTCCATACCTACCCTATTTGAGTGGTTTTTGTAATGTTCTTTGTAAACGTATTGGTCTACCAATAAAGTTTTTCTGCATACTGCAAGTGTAACTTGAGTTTTAACTCTTCAGTATATACATATTTTACAGTAACCAGGTCCCAACAGTACATGTACATGAATTGATGATGTGTTCATTAGATATAACTTACTTGTCACAAACAAGCATTTTTTACCAACAACCCCCTAAAGGGAGGGAGCACTGACAGTCATTATGTAACCTCTCTAAACAGACAGCTGTGTTCCTCTTGTTCTGGTCTGCGGGGGTGTACATGTCCCCGCACATTGGCCTCATTTATACCGAGCACTTTTCCTCTGGCAAGCCAGACCTTCACTGTTTACTTCACTGACCAGTGTTGGATTATTGGCTCTCCAGAATAAGGTTATTTATTATTTACTATAATCAGATTTCTACTGTACAGAGAAGAGCATTTTGGGACCCAGGATGCCTTTCTCCTTTCACTATGGACTGTCTCTAATGTGTTTAACCATCCTGCTTACACAAGGTGAGTGTGGTCTGTCTCTTTCTATCGCATAATTATACAATCAAATTGAGCCTGGATAAAACATATTTTTTGGCATTTAGGACTTTAGGGGGAAGAGAGAGTGAATGACGTACAGGAGGGTGCAGCAGGTCGGAAATCAAACCTACAGCCTCTGCGTTGAGGACGTAGTCTCTATTTATAGGCACAAGCAGATATGGGGGGAGGGGGACTAGCAACATATACAATTTAGTTTGTTCTAAAAACATGTTCAGCCTGAAATCATCTTTAAAACTATGATTCTGTTTTGTGTTCATGTAGTGTGTCCTCAGTGTTACTTGCCTCGGCCCAGGAGTCCACCAGGACCCCGCCCCCGCTGCTGCATGGACGCCAACAACGCCACCATTAAGGAACCTGTCCACGCCTGCTTTGTACACAGGGAACACACGTCTCCTCTTTGTAAAATACACGCATACATGTAAGACGTATTCTCACACAAGCTTTATTATGTGTGTGTGTTGAGTCAGGTAGTGTGTCCTACAGCTGGTCCCGAGCTGACAAACAAGAGGGACGTGAACGAGAGCGAGGGGCCAGCAGAAACCTCGGCACAACACCAATAGTTCAACATTTTGGGAAATCCACGTATTTGCTCTCTTGCCGAGATTTACATGAGAAGATCAATACAAGAGCTGCACGGACTAATCAATTAGTTGTCTACAGTGAGGAAAATAAGTATTTGAACACCCTGCTATTTTGCAAGTTCTCCCACTTAGAAATCATGGAGGGTCTGAAATTGTCCTCGTAGGTGCATGTCCACTGTGAGAGACATAATCTAAAAAAAAAAAATCCAGAAAACACAATGTATGATTTTTTTTTAACTATTAATTTGTATGATACAGCTGCAAATAAGTATTTGAACACCTGTCTATCAGCTAGAACTCTGACCCTCAAAGACCTGCTAGTCTGCCTTCAAAATGTCCCCCCCCCCCCCCCCCCCCACTCCATTTATTATCCTAAATTAGATGCACCTGTTTGAGGACGTAGCTGCATAAAGACACCTGTCCCCCCCATACAATCAGTAAGAATCCAACTACTAACATGGCCGAGACCAAAGAGCTGTCCAAAGACACTAGAGACTAAATTGTCCATCCTCCACAAGGCTGGACAGGGCTACGGGGACATGTCCAAGCAGCTAACACGGGGTGTGTTTCAACCGAACCAGGAAAGAAAATATGCCTCTGCACTCAATTGGACAGACCTACAACCAAAAAGAGCAACGGAGTATGTGACGTAGGCCAGCTGATAAAATAAACATCTTTCCGATCGACGAGTGCCTTGATCGCGGTTCTCTGTTCCTCATTTGAAATGAATGCGCTGTCGATATCTTCTATATCTTCTATAACAGATGCAATGGCAGAATCTACACATGTCAAGTCTCCAGCGGCAGCCATCTTTGTTGTAAACGAATTCAACCCAAGCGCCCTTTGGTGACGGGGTTGATTATGTTACTGTTGATCATCTGTCCATCATCGTATAAAGCCCGGCCTGACAATCTGATTGGTCCGAACAGCTCTGGTTCGAGCATTGCTCCACAACGGATCACGTCCAGGCCGAACCTCCTGACCCCAGATGTTGTGGGCGGGGATAAGTTTGACCCGCATCCAGGCTACCAAACAACTACTCAATTGAGAAAAATAATCAGCAATGAAAAAAACAGTTAGTTGCAGCCCTAATCAGTGTCTATGTCTAATGTTGTGTGTTGTGTCTCTTACCTGTCTTTTCACCCCTAAAGGCCTTCGCACATAAGACTGATGAGCGGTGTGTGGACCCGAGAGCCCCGTGGCTCCACCAAGACTCCGCAATTTAGAGGCCGTAAGTCCATTTTCACACCTTGTTCCTATAATATTCATGTTTTCATTGTCTTAATTGTGATAACCCTATAAATAAGACTTCTAACTTAACTTTTTTCTTTAAACACCGAGAGAAATATGTTGCCAAGACCTTTGGCAGCACCAGGAAGATACCGATCATGACTCCTATGCAGAACTATATATACTAATAACAACATTTCTTTCTTTTTCTTTTTTCAAACAATAAAATCAATGATAAAAAATCCCAACGGTCCTAATGGCATGTGCATTGTAACAATCAATTGATGACTCTGATTAAGGCTCAAACCAAAACGTGTTGGTCTAACAATAAAGTTGTACTTCATACTGGTGTTACTGGAGTTTAACCTCTTCTGTATATAGAAAATAAAATATAAAAATTCGTTGAGTTTTCTGTGTTCAGTAAATATAATTTACACAAGAAAGCGGTGGACTTCAATCATTTTACGATGCCATCAGCTTGCATTTTAATATTGACCAATGCACCTCACCACATCTGTCTGGCACAGGCGTCAGCAACCTTCACATTCAAATGAGAGATTTTCGGCAAAATTTATGTGGAGCCGCAAAAAATATTTCGATGAAGCCTATTCAGTGCAATTTCATTTAAAGTGTCAAATTATGACAATAGAGTTGCTGTGCTCTGTTTTGTGCAGCAGTTCTGAAAGTTCACTCTCTTTCTTTCATCCCCAGCTGGATACTTTTTGAGCAAATGCTCTGTTCTGGAAATGTCTTTCAATATTACATTTTTGGATTTGGAATCCATAACTTGTCTGGTGTAAACTCAAGATCGCCATTGCTGTTTGGGGCAACAACAAAAAAAGTGGCCAGGGGTATGTGTAGCTCATGAGACCAGGTTGCCATGGGCTTGACACTATTTTAACATATTTTAGCATATATATGGAAATAAATATATATAATTTTATTACCCTCAATGGAGATGTACAATCTGACTTTGGGCCTACAATAATGACTCATTAATTAATTTCCTATAAAGTCCTAATATATTGCCTCAATTGGACAGATGTCTATCTAGCTTGTCCCTGGATTTACCCTGCAGAGATCGGAGGACCAGGTACCATAGTCCTCAAGATTGACAGATAGTCTAGCTAGCTGTCTGGATTTACCCTGCGAGATCGGAGGACCATGTACCTAGTCCTCAGATTTGACAGATAGTCTAGCTAGCTGTCTGGATTTACCCTGCAAGATCGGAGGACCAGTACCATAGTCCTCAGATTGGACAGATAGTCTAGCTAGCTGTCTGGATACCCTGCAGAGATCTGAGGCCAGGTAACCAATCCCTCAGATTGGACAGATAGTCTAGCTAGCTGTCTGGATTTTAACCCTGCAGAGATCTAGGACCAGTAACCATATCCTCAATTGGACCGATCGTCCTATCTAGCTGTCTGATTCCCTGCAGAGATCTGAGGACCAGGTACCCCTAGTCCTAGATTGGCCCTATATTCTATTACCTGTCTGGCTTTACCCTGCAGATATCTGAGGACAAGTAACCATAGTCTTCAGATTGAGACATATAGTCTAGCTAGCTGTCTGGATTTACCCTGCCGAGATCTGAGGACCAGTACCATAGTCCTCAGATTGGACAGATAGTCTAGCTCGCTGTCTGATTTACCCTGCAGAGATCTGGGGACCAGGTAACCATAGTCCTAGAGTTGGACGATAGTCCTAGCTAGCTGTCCTGGATTTAACCCTGGCAGAGATCTGAGGACCAGGTACCCATAGCCTCAGAGTTGACAGATAGTCTACTAGCTGTCTGGATTTACCCTGCAGAGAGATCTGAGGACCAGGTAACCATAGTCTTCAGATTGGACAATAGTCTAGCTACTGTCTGGTTTAACCCTGCGAGATCTGGGACCAGGTAACCCATAGTCCTCAGATTGGACAGATATCTAGCTAGCTGTCTTGGATTTAACCCTGCAGATGATCTGGGACCAGTAACCATAGGTCCTCAGATTGGGACAGATCAGTCTAGCTAGCTGTCTGTATTTACCCTGCGAGTCCTGCGGACCGGGGTAACCATAGTCCTCAGATTGGACGATAGTTTTGCTAGCTTTTTGTTTTTCCCCGCAGAGATCTGAGGACCGGGTAACCATATCCTCAGATTGGACATGGCTAGCTTCTGGTTTCCCCTGCAGGATGGGGAACCGGGAAAACCCATATCCTCAATTGGACAATACCCCTAGCTACTTTTCTGGTTTTACCCGCAGAATCTGGGGACCAGGAAACCCATAGTCCCATATTGGACAGTATTCTAGCAGTTTTGGGGTTTTACCCTGAAAAGAACCCTAGGACCGGTAACCAAGTCCTCAATTGGACAATATCTAGCTAGCTGTCGGGTTTTCCCCTTTGCAGAGTTTCCTGGGGACCAAAAACCATGCCCCCTTAAAATTTGGACAGATAGTTTTGCTAGCTGCCCGGGATTTCCCCCGCAGAGATTGAGGACCGGGTACCATTCCTAAATTTGGACAGATAGCCCGGCAAAGCTTCTGTTTTACCCTGAAAGGATCGGGGGCCCAGGAAACCATAGTCCTCAGATTGGACAGATAGTCTAGCTAGCTGTCGGGGATTTAACCCTGCGAGATCTGGGACCAGGAAACCCCATAGTCCTAAATTTGGCCAATATTCTGCTACGGGCCTGGTTTTACCCTGCAGAGATCTGAGGACCGGGAAACCATAGTCCTCAGATTGGACAGATGTTTTCCCTAGCTTTTCGGGATTTACCCTGCAAGATCTGGGGACCAGGAAACCCATACTTCAGAAATCCCCCTTTAATTTTAAAATTTCCCCAACACGGGAAAAAAGCAGAAGGTGACGGCACCGGGTAGGTTTCCTGCCAAGTGGAATGCCTTTGGATCGGTTATACTTTCAGGGGATTATGAATAAAAGTAAAACCATGATTTTTTATCCTTTCTAATAGTATCGGGCCCTACATCTGCCGGGTTTCCCTCTCTTTTGCCGCATGTGTTTTCTGAAAATTCCTTTTTTGTCTGATCTTTCTAAAAATGCCAAATTTTTGAGACGCAAAACAAAAATTTTTTGAAACTTTTTTGAACACACAATCTGCCCGCCTCTCACCAATGTAATTGTGGGGATCTGCCTTTTTTTCGGGTTTGGGAATTTGGGTTTGTCGAATTGAACCTACCCAACTAAACTAACTTTTTTATTTTGCCTTTTTTCAACTTTGGGAATTTTCTGTCCCTTATTAAAGTAAAAAAAGGTTTAAATTTTTAAATACAAACCTTAAATTTTCACACCCCAACCTTTTTAAAACACAACCCAACCGGATTTTTGCAGGCGGGGCGCTTTTGGGTTTATTCTGTCCCCCCTCCCCCCCCCAATCCGATATTTTTTCCGGGTTTTACTTTCTACTCTTTTTTACTTTTTTTTTTTTTTCTTATCCTTGAGCACCCCTTCCCTCTGTCCATAACAGGGTTCACCCAAATGTTTGTTCGTGATTTTCCACTCACTCTTCATTTTCCCTATTTTCCACATCTCCACTTCCTGCCCGGGAGACCTACGTACCTGGAACTACGGGTTTTAATCCAACCAAGTAACTTTTTACTTCAGTCCTGTATTAAAGTAAAAATGTTGAGGTCTTATACTTGGGGTTTTTTCATGCCCTTTCTATTTCTATTTCTGCTACTTTTCGGGGAATTATGTACTTTCTACTACTTAACCCAAAAAATTTTTAGTTACTAATATTACATGATAAATGTGTGCACAAAAAACACGGGGCATTTCCCTAAAAAAACCATAATTTAATATAAAAATCAAATACCCAACCACAAAACCCCCCCCGGAAACCCAAATTTTCCCCGCGGGAAAAATTTTTTAAAATTTAAACCAAAGGCTGGTAAATTTCCCCAGCCCCCTTCAGGCTAAAACGGGAAGTGCCAAAAAACCCGGGGGGTCCCGTTCCGATTCAATAAAATCTAATCGGGACCCCATATCAGACCGAAAGATACTTTATCTAAACAGATTTAGTCTTTTTGACTTCAAAATTCACATCACCCCACAACGTGTTTTCTGGACAAATGAGTTTTTAAATCAGACAAAAAAGGGGTTTAAAAATTTCCCTCTAAATTCGAAAACAATAAAGTTTATCAAAAACATCATTTTTAGTCGATTGGCCAATCGCTGTTAAATGGGCTGAGGGGGCCCGGCGTTTCCCAGCATCTCGGGGTCCGCCTTGGCCCCCGCAGTGGGCAGCTCGTTCGGATGACCAGGCCCGGGCGCAAAAACGATCCCCCCGGGGCGATCGGCCCCTTTGGGCATTTTTTAAATTTTTTTTTAAATCGGGGGGTTTTTTTATTGCTTTCGTTTTAATTTAAAGGCATTTCTACCCTTTTCACAATAAAACCCCGGCTTAAATTCATGGGGTCTTTTGCGGGGGAAGGAAACTCAAAAAACACCCATTTGGAACGGGAAACTGTACTGGGATTAACGCCATCCTAAAACTATCGAACCCCCGATTAAATCTACTTCACAGTTTATTTTTAAATCAAAAATTTATTCACAAAATTTCCATCCCCAGAAAAATACATTTGATCATATTACATGGGTTTTGCACAATTCTTCTCTGTGCCCTTTAAAATTTTCTCTAAGGCCCACCAAAACCCCCGGGTCCTCTTTGGAGCCATCCCTGGGCCCCACACTCCCAGCAGCCCCTTTTGGGCTTATTAATATTTTTTTGTAGGACCTGTTTGACTAAAAAACAAAAATTTTTGATATGTTTCACCCGACCCCACCCCTCGCCGTTTGGGCCCGGCGGCTGTGGTGGAGTAGCGGGTCACGGTTTAGGGTCTCTGTGTGCTTGGCTGGGAGGAGGATCCATCAGGTCTTTGAAACCCAGTTTGGCCAGGGGCTCCTTGGCCATCAGCTGACTGGAAAACACAACATAACAAGGAGACTATGGAGAAATGATGAAAAATGACAATTCTTGTTAAAAGGTAGGTCTTCATTATTCACTGTTGATTATTTTCCCGATTAATCAAGTACTTGTACCAAGTACTTGATTAATCGATTATCCAAATAGTGGGTGATTCATTTAATAGCTATCAACTAATTGATTCATCTTTGGAGCTCCATTTAAAAGAATTATTAGAGTGTGTTTAACTTTACAGAGTCACCACATCAGTATTATAAGAGGTGTATTAGGCTTTATTTTTAATGAGGTATTTACTTGTCCATGCGACATTCCAGGTAGTCTTTGGACTGCAGTCGGCACTTGGAGTTGTCGAAGCTGTTGTCTCTCAGGCATTTCATGAACCTCTCCTTGAAGGCTTTACACTCTCCTGAAAAGACACAACTCAGCATGAAGGTCCAGCCACGGATCATAGAGCATTAGACATTATTGCATGGCATTAGGGCTTTTCGATTATGAGGAAAATTATAATCACAATGACTTTTGTAAAAATGTTGCCTTTTTCATCAACAGTGAAAATGCTGTCAACTGTGAAACAACCCTTAACCCTCATGTTGTCCTCGGGTCAACTTGACCCGTTTTCCTACATCAATGTTCCTTTTAATTACACAAAACAGGATTCCACACAACGCTCTTTGGCAAGTACAAATATCTACTTTCATTAATTTTGGGGCGTCTTATTCAATTTTAATAGCATTTGGAGAAAATAACTGAAGTGGTTTTGAAATAGTGTTGAGTAAAAGTTGACATATTCCAGTCTGTGATTATCCATCAACATCCATTCCTTTAATTTTAGTCTGAATTATTCCTAATTTCTGCTTTTCTAACTCAAACATTAGGTATCATTTCCTATAAGTGAGGTTTATTGACCATAAATTCCAAAAATAACTATACAATTTCAAATAAGTTAGTGTTTTGTAGTGTTAAAAATGGCAAAAATCATTGAAAAAAGTGTTGAAAAATGGGACAAAACCTTAAGAAAAGTTAAAAACATCGATACAAAGTGTTGACTTTCCATTTTGACGGGAAGACAACACAAGGGTTAATACTTTTTATTCAGAACACAAGAGTTTACTTGCAAAACGTAATGTGCAAAATAATGTTTGGAGTCATTTGCAACGTTCTCTAAAGGTTGCAACGTTAAGATAACCCAAAACTAACGTTCCCAGAACGTTAAGAAAACTTTCCAATCAACTAACACACAACCAATACACAACCAAACCAAACCTTCAGGAAACGTTCCCGCAACCAAAAACTAACGTTCTCAGAACGTTAAGAAAACTTTCCAATCAACCAACACACAACCAATACACAACCAAACCAAACCTTCAGGAAACGTTCCCGCCACCAAAACCGAACGTTTCCAGAACGTTCTGGGTACCAAGCTGGGATGTAAATAAACAGTAATTTAGCCTCGTAAAATAGACTTCATTCAAAGTCGACAGAAACTAAATAAAACTATAAAAAGCCATTTTGGGTCGTCTTTCCACTTTTCCAACCATCACAATCTTACTTTTGGTTGAAATTAATACACAGTTTACCGATTTACGTGTGAAAATATATTGGCTCGAGCCACCCTAAAAGTGCTGTTTTTTTAAATGGAGTCTGGTGGGATTAGCGCTAGCTGTTAGCAAACAGTAGGCTGTATCAGCTCGAGTGTGCGCCTGTCATGTCCTGTAACGTTAGCTTTATTCCATTGTCGTCATAGTCTCACAGAACTGAGCAGTACACTGTAACGTTAACTCTAGCTATATTCTCAAAATTAAAATTAAAAGCACTATGCCTCCAAACTAATGTTATCAAGTGTGTTAACCTACAGTAGCCTACAGTCCATTTAAACTACAGCGGGGCAAACATGGCTGTCTGTGTCTTATCTCACCGAAATGATCCAGAGGGAACGAGCCTTTATCCGGAGCCCGAGGTTTAAAACTCTTCGTGCCGAAATTCATGGCGTTAGACATGATTTATTGGCTTTTAATTTTTGTTTGTAAAGCTGCGAGTCTTCTACAAACTAGGACGGCAACAGTCGCGTAAATATGACGTATTGTTTCAAGGCCGACCACTCCGCAAACAGACATCACTAGTCGATTAAATCGCCTTGATGATCCAAAATGATTGAAAGTCCCAATAACTTCACAAAGAAATGCAAATCGCCACCAAACATAACATTAGCTCGGTATAATTTACTAAATACTAATTGAATCGAACTTAATTGTGTTCTTTAGAAAGTAATAATCACACATGACACTTTTATTGTCCTAAATACCCTTAAATGGACTTCTGCAAACATTGTGACTCAATAATGAAATAATAACTATGCATGAAGGTTATGATATAAGGTAAACATGTACATTATGACATCATATGGCCCAATGATGATAATGATGCACCTTGATAGCCTAATATAATATATAGGCTACTAATTTTGTTTAGATTTAAAAATAATAGGCCTCTCATATATTTCCCCTACTGTGCATGAATTCAGTCTGAAATGATTTCTTGTTCATAGGCCTATTTTAAGTTTAGCACGGGTTATGGGTATGTCTAAATGTAGGCCTGTAGACCTATTGTTAAATAATTAAATGTGTTCTGGGAGTCCACCGCTGGATGTCTCACTTTCATAACATATGACAAGGGGTGGAGGGTGGAGAAGACAGGAGGGAGGGAGGAGGTGATGGTCGTGTAGTCTAGGCAGAGAGAGAGAGAGAGAGAGGAGAGAGAGAGAGAGAGAGAGAGAGAGAGAGAGAGAGAGAGAGAGAGACCGGCACCGGCTCGTTCAGTCTCTCCCTCTCCCCTTCAGACCGGAGGGGACAGACAGGTGATCGAGCCGTCCGTCTGGGTGTCTGATGTTCTTGGGGACGCTTCCTCCCACCGCGGCGAGGCTGGACGGATAGAGTCACCATGGCACTGGAACCGGAGGGGAACAACCGGCTCCTGCAGGACGTGCTGGCGAGACCGGGCAACGAAACGTGCGCGGACTGCGGCAATCCAGGTAAGGAACCCCCCCAGCCGACCCCGTGGTCTGATGCCGCCTGTGCATGCAGCTGCAGCTGCCCTAATGCATGTAAGATGCTGTGATTAGGGCGGGGGGAAAGGGGGCCAAATTGGTGCTTCAAAACCCAACAAGTCTGAGAGAATTTGGTCCCGATATGATGACAAAGGCCTGGCAGGACACATCTACCTGGAAGCTCCCATTTTTGCAGGTCTAATGCGCCCTAAGAGACTGGACTCTGGACTCTGGACTCAGTCTGGACCATAAAACACTCCTATGTGTGGCTGTATTTGTGAGGGTGCACAGACATGCTAACTATCCCCTTCACAGCCATTAGTGTGTGTGTGTGTGTGTGTGTGTGTGTGTGTGTGTGTGTGTGTCATCATGTTCTACACTGTCAGCAACACAGCTTGCTCAGTAATCATTGGTGTGTGTGTGTGTGTGTGTGTGTGTGCATTTTTGTTTTACACGTTTGTTTTTTCATTTACTATTTGGTTTAACAGGGTTATGAATTCTTTCTATTATATTTTTCTATTAAGCAGCTTCATCCTTTTCTTTATCTCTCCACCCCCACCACTCCTCTCTTCTCACTGAAATGGCATTATACCAGTGAGTGGCCACCGAGGCTCCAGTACGGGCCGTACGCCCAGTGTTTGGCGCTGAGCCCACCCAAGATGCCCGTTCCTTGGCCCTGGTTGCAGCTCCTCTGAGGACTGGCTGTTTGGGAGCAGCTTTCGGAGCCACGGGCGGTCTCGCAAAATTTGATAGCGTTGTTCTGAGCGGTGGACACTCAAAGAGGGATTTCATTTTGACCAGAAGGTGTTATCTCGTTGAGAAATGGTTCTCACCATGGTTGGTGTATGGGTGTTGACAAGCAGCTTTAAAGAAATTTGAAATTCCTATGTGGCCACAGTTCAGCCTTTAGACAGTTTGGCCACGCGTTATCGAAAATATCTCTACTATTGGATAAGATCCATCCATCCATCCCTCCAGACCCAGGACTAGGTGGAGGGGTTATATCTCCAACCTGGCCTGGGAGCGCCTCAGGATCCCCCAGTAGGAGCTGGTTGATGTGGCTCTGGAAAGGGAAGTTTGGGGTCCCCTGCTGGAGCTGCCGCCCCCGAGACCCGATACCGGATAAGCGGATGAAGATGGATGGATGGATGGATTCATGGTTCCCCAGAAGATTCATTTTTAGTGCCATATTCAGGTCAATGATTGCCCAATACTTTGGTTTATGACCAAATAGCTGCAAAATCAGATGACATTCCCATCAGCCTCAGTTGTACTTTGTGTGTAATGCTAAATAACACATTGTAGCATGCCAAGACCATCTTGTTCAGTGGATCTCAGCGTCTGATACTGACACACAAGGGACGCTTTAGCGTCCGTATGAGACGCATTAGGCTTTAAACCTAAGCTAAGATGACATAATATAAAAAGTGAAAAACAGGGTTAAACAGTGGCAAAGTTTGCATAGGGAGGAGGTCGGGGGTGATGGATGGGTCCGACAAACTCAGGAGACCGCTGTTCATGTCCTGTGAGAAACCAAAAGTCCCCATTGACGTATTTACACATTTAACGTAAGTTCACTACTTAAACATACGTAACTAACGCCTAGGGTTGGGCATTGTTTTGATTTGAACAATTGTGGTTCATATTATTTTCATTCATTCACACAAATAAAACCACACCAGAGCGCCGCTTACTGAGCCCCCTGGCTGTAAAAGCAACAAGTGCCCGGAAGTATGGTGGCCGCTATGGAAACAAAAACTTGTCTATTTTAAATTTGGAATAGAAGGTTGGATTCAAAACCAAATTTTCCAAATGATTCTGATTAAAAAAAACAACAACAACTGGAATCGTAGTTTTTGAAACTTTACCAAGTTGGGACCGGTTCTCGATGCCCAATCCTACTAACGTCACACATAGCAAACATACTTATTTGAACCCAAACCATGATCTTTTCCTAAACCTAACCACATAGATTTGTTGCCTAACCCTAGTCAAGTAGTTTTTCTGCATGAACCTAACCCTACCCTGCATGTTGGAAAAAAGCCGCCAAAAGCGTTCCTGACCAAGGCGTATGTGAAGAGTTGTTTTAATCTATATAAACTTTATATAAGCACTTTATATATTATATTCAGCCTGTAAGCATTGTCATTGTGAGCATGTTGTCGTGCTATCATTAGCATTTAGCACAGCCTCTCAGAGACGGCTGCAGACATGCATAATGCATGCAAGGTATCAGACTCTTAGTCTCGTTTGGGGATAATTGGCTCAATCCCTGAAACCATATGGCCTTATTTGACTTTAACTGTTCTGCAACGATCCACAGGGCCTAGAGGAAACATTGGCTCTGATTGGTCCCCTGCTAAGATTGTTCATCACGTTTGCCTGGCAGGCATGCCGCTTTCACCTTTGCAGTCATTACATAATCAAATTTCGCCTTGGTGAAGCGAAGGTGGGACAGACGGTCTGTGTTGAGCAGCAGTTGCCGAATAGTCAGAGAAGCTGGTAATTGCAGAGTGACTGATGGATCACGACTGGGGAAATCTCAGCCTGTGACGTGACTCATATATGCTTTATTTCCCCACAACGAGGGATGAGGTTCCATTTAGCAAGGCACGTAAACACAACTGCTGGCAAAGCTGCTTTGTGGTCAACAGCACAAATCAAACAGCTGCTTTCTCCCATTTTTGCATTCAAACGCTAGAGCAGGCTGCACAGACGAAGAAGTGTTAGGATGGTCATCCATCTATCTTTCTACATCCCTTTGCTAGCAGATCAGGCATTCCCAAGCTCGTAATTCATATCTCGTAATGGTCAAGATATGAATTATTGATGCCGGCTTGGCGGCTCCGTCCCAGATGGGGACAGGATCTTATCTTGGTGGCCTTTTCAGAAAAACATCACGGTTTCATTGCAGCTCAAAACACCACAAAGGATCTCCCACACGGCAAAATAAACAGACAATGTATTGTACAGGAGAAGGTATAAGGCTAATGTTACCTAGGCGACTGTAACAGGTAGCGTATGGCACTGTCATGGCTTCTGAATTACAGAATTCCTTCTTTACTGGTAATTTCTAAATGTATCTTGTCTAATAAGAATTACCTCTGTTTGTAATTAGATTACATTACATTCCATGTGTATATTTAAAACAAATATATATATACTGTATAGATACAGTATATAAAAATCAGGTACACCTCCA
This sequence comes from Etheostoma spectabile, assembly GCF_008692095.1. Taxonomy (NCBI): domain Eukaryota; kingdom Metazoa; phylum Chordata; class Actinopteri; order Perciformes; family Percidae; genus Etheostoma; species Etheostoma spectabile. Next base: position 1,664,272 of record NC_045753.1, read on the forward strand.
CCAGTGGATTACGTGTAAAAACCATCCCCTCCCATAATGGGGGCTGAAATCCCCATCGGTGGTCAAACGATGAACAATTAGACGATTAAGGGTGTAGAAGATGAGAAAGCAAAATTCTCAGTATCCTTGCTATTTTCATACTGTATTATTTAAGACTGTAAACAAGGTCCAAGAGTCAAGATTCCTTTTATTGTCATTCAGCAAAACACAGAAACGTAAAGCATCAACGGAAGCATGGCTTCTTTTAAAAACACAAAGAAAAAACAGGATGATAATAAACAGAGCTCAGTGAAGAAGAAAACTGAATAAACCACTTCCAGCAGAGTGTTTGTCTGTGCGACTATGTGATGTACTGTAAATAGTATTGTACATTTTCATAGTAGGCTAAAGCATAGTCTAGTGGTGTTTGAGTTTAGTCTGATAGTAGCTGGGTAAAAGCTGTTTTTGAGTTGTGTGGTGCTTAACCCTACCTTAACCCTTGTGAGTTCTTCCCGTCAAAATGGAAAATGAACACTTTTGTTGACGCTTTCTATCAATGTTTTAAACTTTTTCTTACTTTTTTGTCCCTTTTTTCAACACTTTTGACACTTTTTTCAGTGTTGACCTTTTTGATGTTTTCAACACTACGTAACACTAACTTATTAACTTTAGCTTTCCAGTTATTTTTGGAATTTATGGTCAATAAACCTCATTTATAGGCACTTATACCTAATGTTTGCGTTAGAAAAGCAGAAATTAGGAATTATTTAGACTAAAATTAAAGGAATGTCCAGGATGTTGATGGATAATCAAAGACTGGAATATGTCAACTTTTACTCAATGCTATTTCAAAAACCACTTTTTCAAACGCTATAAAATAGAGATTTGTCCTTTACAAAGAGCGTTGTGTGGAATCAGTCATGTTATTTTGGGTAATTACAATTGGGTAGTTAAAAACAACATTGGTACAGGAAAACGGGTCAATTTGACCTGAGGACAACATGAAGGTTATGGAAGGAGGGAGAACAATAGAGGTCCCAATAGTCCTCCCTGCTGACCTCACCACTCTCCTCAGGGCTTTCTGTCTTATGCCGACCTTACACCAAACGACTTTTCAACCGATTCCACTGTCGCAGACAAATTTCCAATATCGGAATGAAATCAGGAGAGTCTTGCTAGCGTTAGGGTGCGCTCCCATCGTCTCAATCGTTTGGTTTAAGGTGGTCGTGAAACTCTGTCCGAGTCCGTCTTTTTCCCGTCTTGACGTTCCGACAAAATCAAATGTACGTTTTATGTCTTGGTGGGAAAATTGAACAATGTGCACATTGTCAACAACCAATGGTTGCGCTCCCTCCATCTCCAAACAGGAAGTAACAGACGGCCAGAGCCAGTGGGGTGTATAGCCATGGCGCCGCGCTAAGCGCTAAATTGGGAGAGGTGCCAATTTTCTTCCCTTCTGAAGAGTTTCACCCATAGGGAGTTTTACTGGCGGATAAACTAAGACCTCCTGGTTCTGCCGCCATTCATCCGTATGTACGGCAACGAATCTAGTTGTAGTCATCCAATGTGTAACAGTCTTTAACGTTAAATGGCTGTCTTTAGATGTGAGATGGTGTCAGACTTTAGTCTTTTAGTGGACGGTAGGCAGTAGGTGTTTGTGTTCACATGCCACAGAGAGACGCTGCTGGTCAGAACACCTTTTTATCAGTTCAGTTTCTGGGTGAGAAAACCAGTTTTAGTTTGGATAGAGGGCTGAGAATGTCAGGTTTCACACAATGGCTGGCAAGATCCCAATAGCACGACACAGAAAACAGTTCAGGTTCAGGATTTATTAAGCGGACCTCAAGCGTAGCAAGCCAATCCAGTAGGGCCAGCCAGACACGATCAACGGGATCAGAATGACAGAACACTGGCGCGCAAAACACGCTAGACAATCGGGTAAAGAGCTGAGGAATTGAAGCGGTGAACCGTACTGAAGGGCTGATTAGCTGTAGGGGAGCAGGTGAGTATCAGGGTGGGGCAGGCCAGGTGAAAGGATTCAGCAGGTTAATGCAGAGCAGGAGGGAGTGGCAGAGTCTGGAATGACATGACAGTTAATGAGACAAAACAAGAAACCGACAATGGAAAACTGAAGCCTGGCTGAACAAACAGAAACTGAGAGAAAGACATACATCATTAAATCTAACTGGCTAAATGTGGTTGTGTACGATTCTCTGCAGTTACCCCTAATCTTTCTTTCTTTCTTTCTTTCTTTCTTTCTTTCTTTCTTTCTTTCTTTCTTTCTTTCTTTCTTCCACTTGCAAACAAAAACCAATATAATATAAACCACAATAAGTGTATTGTAACACACCAAAACAGAAACAATAATAAATATAAAGGCATAGGAACAATATGTTTGAAACAAAGCCAAAGCTTGTTATTTTTTCCCACCCCTCCATTAACTCTAAATATCAGTCAAATGTGTTAAAACTAGCCAGCTGACATTATTTGCTATAGCTGACAAAGTGACATTACCTACGTACATATGCAGTCAGATATATTAATAATGTATTTTTCCCGGTCAAAACCAGTAGAAAAGTTTCCAACTATAAAAGCAATTGAAAGCTGAAGACCTCCAATGTGGCTGCTGCATTGCATCACATGACACCCCCGCTCTATACTGTATGTGCGTGTGCAGACTTACACAGTTTAGACATCATCACATGGTCACCAGAGCCAGAGACCTGGCTGTTCTCCCTCATCCCGGACTTATCTTTCCATAACAGATACATCAGTCATTAACCAGTCAGAAAGTCTGCTGGAATTGGTCTTAAAACACAAAGTGGCAACCGTTTGTGCTTTTTCAATGCTTAGTCATTCTTACCCCCCCCCCAATCTTTTTTCTGCTGGCGTCCGCAGATGAGCCCGCTGAGAGGCTGAGCCGGTAGCTCATACGCCAGGGTTTCTCTGGAGCTCAGCAGCGGTGTAGCTCTGCCCTTTGCTGAGGACATACAAATGAGTAATTCCCTCCAGAGAGAAGCCTCAGCAGTCCTCTGAGGTGTGAAGAAGTTCTGTGTTGAACAGCGGAAACAGCATGATGAGATAGGAGGGGGGGGTTAGGCTCCTATGACAACCCGCTCATAGTTTTCCAGACCAGTATTTCAATGTTTTTAACGGACAACTAGAGAAAACAAAAACGTTCCCGCCTGCGTAGCAACTCAGTGTCTTGATAAAAGATTAGCCCTAGCCAATTAAAGCAGTGGTAAATGTGTTTGTTGCATGCAAATTGAGACTTTTATTCTCAGGGTCCTACCTTCCCATAGATGTCTTGTTTTATTTGCAGAAATTCAATGTCTACTTACATTTGGAGGCATAGGTTTTTACAGCCATAGCACACCTACAGTATTCAACCTGTACATTAAATTGAAGGATTCACCTTCTGCTCAAAGCTAGCATTTTGTACCATTGCTATCCACTTAATTCCTATTCCCATGATACCTTGCATGCATTATGTAGCTAAATATGCACGTTACTAACCCAAGGCAACATCTTTGGGTTACACTTAGGCCTGCACAATTCGTGGGGGAAATAAGAATCATGTTTTTTTTGCTTAGAATTGATATCAGGATTCTCTACTCTCTGATTGTTTTGACCATGACAAAACAAATTGGCAGCACCAAAAAGATTGTTTTTGGCACCTATCACCAAAAGCCTGTCAACATAAAGGCTTCAATGAAGAGAAAGGGGAGCATCGCAGCGCTTGGGAGCACTTTAAAACCTAATTTATACAGTCTATGTTCAAAACTCACAGAAGAAAGTAGTGTTTGTGATGCAGTCGGCTCGTAAAATTAAATGAAAATCAAAGTCATTTAAAAGTTAAATCGTGAATCAACGTTGTGATTTTATAATGATTAATCATGCAGGCCTAGTTACACTCTCATCTCTCTGTAGTATAAGGCAAAGGTATGATTAGTTTGATGCGACTGGTTGTTTTCCCACATTCTTTATTTCCCCAAAAGCTTACTGCTAACTCTAACCCTTTACTGAACTAACCATTTACATGGAACCGAATGCACCGATCGTATAAAGCATCATGTCAAGTTTTTGCCACTGGCCTCAGAGACACAACTCAAAACTCAAATATTTTTAAGTTCACTCCTAGTGGTGAACTCTGGTACACTTTTTATGACACAGGGGAGGAAGATTTTCGTGCTTGATAAACATGCAATAAACCAACGTCTTGCTTTGTACTAACACCCTTGCACATATGTATTCACATCCAGTAGCTACACGGTAAAATTACAGTGTTTTAGCGTCATCCAACAGGCAACTCTGCTGGAGTAATTTAGGGTTCTGGTAAGTATAGTGGAGCAAGTCCTCAATACAATATAAGGGGCAATTTGAAATCAGCCCTAACATGGATAGGAAGCCACTGCAAGGAGGCTAATATTGGAGGTATATGGATAAGCCCAGCAACTGGTTAGAATCCGTGCTTAAAAAAGAGTATTCAAGTCAGAGAAAATGCCATTACAGACTGGTCAATATGTTACAAAAGCATGTACTTCAGTAGCAGTATCCACCATGATAATAAACAGTCTAATCCTCACCTACAGTGGTGAAAATAGGGAAATGTGGTGATATTATAATGGAATGGGGGTGTCGGAAGCTTAGTCAGTAGGGAGTTGGGTTGGGATGGGAACCAGAGGGTTGCTGGTTTAAGTCCCCATACGGACCAAAGTATGGTGGTGGAATGGTAGCTGGAGAGGTGCCAGTTCACCTCATGGGCAATGCCAAGGTGCACTTGAGCAAGGCACCAAACCCCCAACTAATTGGGGCGCCCTTCCATGGGCAAAATGACATAAAAACATCTTTTCCGATTCTATTTTGCTTGGAACCGCTTCCAATACGCTCAACAGACATCGGGTCTATTTCTAGCATGCACGCATTTTGGGCACGGCTCGAGCTGAGCCTGAGGCGAGCGGGCCACGCAGGCGGTGTGTGAGCTCTAACCTGTTAACATGGGATTCCAAATAAAAACGGACACGCCACGCTGCTGACACACTCGCGCAACGCATCCAGTGTGTGGCTGGCCTTGGGTATTTTTTCCAAAAGCAGAGGTCAGGTCACGCTGGAGTTAAACAAAAATTGAAGTAAGACTATAACCACTGCTGTAGAAATAAAGAAACTGTGCTATAGTGCCCATGGGGTTCAGCCAAGACATGAGAGGGTCCCAGCCTGTTCTGCCCGCCCCACTGTCTCGTCATTAACCCCCACCATGATACATGAGCTGCCATTGTAAAAAATGCCCCCTGATTCATTAACCTGGCATCTGCCCTGCAGTAACGCCACAGGCCCTTCTTTCTTCAACCTTGTGCAGTCGAATCAAAAGCTCTGTTGTCTCGTTACCAAACAAGCCCTAATAAGTTCTGCAAAACTTGACTTTTTTTCCCAATGTTTGCTCAGAGACGGAGCTGCAGCTCTTCTACAAACACCCTTTACGCAGGATGTAAGCACTGTGGAACGGGACAGCGTTGTCACACTACACGAGGAGTCTTCTACCTCCTGTCCGCTACGACTGTGCATCTGTTGTTCACAGTAATCCTGTTGAGAAACATCTTCTATGACCATGTAGAGGAAACCCTGTGTGTGTGCGTCTGTCTGTGTGTGTGTGTGTCTCTGTGTGCGTGTGTGTGCTAGTCTGTGTGTGTGTGTCTGTGTGCATCTGTGCGTGTGTGTGTGTGTGTCTCTGTGTGCGTGTGTGTGCTAGTCTGTGTGTGTGTGTCTGTGTGCATCTGTGCGTGTGTGTGTGTCTCTCTGTGTGCGTGTGTGTGCTTGTCTGTGTGTGTATGTGTGCTTGTCTGTGTGTGTGTGTGTGTGTGTGTTTGTGCGTGTGTGTGTGAGTGTCTCTGTGTGCGTGTGTGTGCTAGTCTGTGTGTGTGTGTCTGTGTGCATCTGTGCGTGTGTGTGTGTGTCTCTGTGTGCGTGTGTGTGCTTGTCTGTGTGTGTATGTGTGCTTGTCTGTGTGTGTGTGTGTGTGTGTGTGTGTGTGTGGTGTGTGTGCTTGTCTGTGTGTGTGTGTCTGTGTGCATCTGTGCGTGTGTGTGTGTGACTCTGTGTGCGTGTGTGTGCTTGTCTGTGTGTGTGTGTGTGTGCTTGTCTGTGTGTGTGTGTCTCTGTGTGTGTGTGCGTGTATGTGTGAGTGTCTCTGTGTGCGTGTGTGTGCTGGTCTGTGTGTGTGTCTGTGTGCATCTGTGCGTTTGTGTGTCTCTGTCTCTGTGTGCGTGTGTGTGTGTGCTTGTCTGTGTGTGTGTGTGCTTGTCTGTGTGTGTGTGTGTGTGTGTGTCTCTGTGTGCATCTGTGCGTGTGTGTGTGTGTCTGTGTGCATCTGTGTGTGTATGTGTGTGTGTCTTTGTGCATCTGTGTGTGTGTCTGTGTGTGTGTGTGTCTCTGTATGCATCTGTGCGTGTGTGTCTGTGTGTGTGTGTCAGTTGGTCATGCTACCACATTAATCTCCATGAGTGCTGTCTGCTTCTCCGCGAGGCCTGACTCAGACAGCGATGACCTCACCGCTGAATGGCTGGGTTGTGTGTTTTCGTGTCAGCAGGGTTGTGTGTAGGTGTATATGAAAAAAGGAGATGTAACGAATAAAAAAACAATCAAAGTGGTTTGATTTGTTTACATCGAAGCGCCAGCTCTAGTGCTTTGTCCTTCATCGCAATCCAGACTGATTAAAAGATGAGTTGACATTTATAAATGAAATATTGACTACCTGTCATGGGTTAAAAGAGATAAATCGAAGGAGGATCATCTAAAAAATGCCAGCAACACTATAGGGGGATGTTGTGCGCTCACATCCTCTCTCTGCAATATAAAGAACCCAGACTCTCTCTTTCTCTCTTCCCTTTCCTCCTCTCCTTGCCTTATTCCTCTCCTCCTCCATCATCTCCTCATTTCCTCTCCCATGCTGCTCCCTAGTCCGGCAAGGGGACAGAGTTGTATTTCTCTCTCTCTCTCTCTCTCTCTCTCTCTCTCTCTCTCTCTCTCTCTCTCTCTCTCTCTCTCTCTCTCTCTCTCTCTCCCTTACCCTCTCATATGATTCCCTTGAGAATTACACACTCTCACTCAGGGGCGTAGCACAAAATTCTGGGCCCTGTAGAAGGGCATTTTGTATGGGCTCCTCCCCACATCCACAGCTATTCATGCTAGCATATTTCCTTCATTCATTTCCATATATCCTTACATGTGAAACTTTTAACATATATTACCATGATACTTCCCCAGTGGATTTCTTAAATTAAGGCAATATGTTACTAACTCAGTACTGGACTAAAGATTTCAAAAGATTTCAAAGATAGTAGTCCATTTGACATCAATGCATGAGAAAATAGGGTCCAAGTTGAAAAAATACTGTATACACAGTATATATAATACCATAAATAACCACATATTTAATTAGACAATGCCTTTTTTGCATAATTAAACATACAAGTTCAGAAAACTTAATGTCTTAATGTAAAGAATCAACTGGGGAAGTTTCATGGTCATATTTATTAGTTAAATTATTTCCCCTATTCACCTGTGGTGTCCCCCTTAACATGCGCTGCAATGGGAAATTGGCATCACCAATTTCAGTATTTTTCAATACTTTCCATCTCTCGGATTTCTTAGGACTTTTGATGTGTTATAGAGGAAACGTTTGTGAGTAATAAACATTCATCAGATTTTCTGATTCACTCCTTTTTTGCTCTGGGAGGTTGTACTGGGTTTCCCCCAGTGCATTGAAAGCCTGGTGGCCCCCCGGTCTTACGTTGCCCCCCCCCCCCCCCACCAGGCCTAAGCAACTGGAAATAATTTGTTCATGTATTTAAAGACGTTTATTAAACTACATTTACAGTGGGGCAGCTCGGTTGGATACTTAGACATATATTACAATTTTCAAATCTCCATTTAGCCTTCAGCCTATGGAATCTGTTGTATAGCTTTTTTAACTTCCAAATTTTGCGATTCCATCCATGATTCTGTTATCACAGAAACTGGGCTCTACATTAATGTTGCCATCAGTCTGTGACTGTCCCGAGCTGGGCCCTCGTCCAAAGAGAAGACACTTGCCACTAGGCTGAACAACTTTTCAAGGGTAAACCCTGTTCCTCATACTGGAATGAGAAATTGTTTCACTTTTCTTTTTCTTTATATTTGTATATATACAACTGTCATTTATCGTTAAAAGTTAACTATCTTGGGCTCTTAAAATGCTTATTTTTATATACCCACTAAGCTTTAATTTCCACCAATCAGAGAGTTATTTCTGCCTTCAGTGCAACAAAAAACGTCTGCGTTCTCATATCTATCATCTCCCTCTCTCTCTTCCTCATTTTCTGACACTCAATGCTCTCTAGACTCTGGTTTTCTCTCTCTCTCTCTCTCTCTCTGTCACCGTCTCTGACATCTGTGACAACTGCATTTGCATGGACAGAATTAAAATCTGCGTGTGACTCAAAGAAATGACTCAGTTGTACCTTTGCTCAACACCCACAAATGTTGCTGCATCACGCTGCTGAGAGAGAAACCTCTTTTTGTCTGGCACATTCGGTCTGACTGCTGATGAGGCTGTGGAGCTGTAGTCAAAGGGTGTTTAGCCACATGCTCATGTTGGTAATGGGGATTATGAATGGGGGTAAAAATTTGAAAATTGTATGTATCTTGATTTTGTTTATTTTAAGACGATTTTTAAAGGGCCGTTTAAGGGTTAAGACTTGGTTTTAGGATTAGGGTTAAAATTAGGTTATGGTTAAGGTGAGGGTTAGGGTTAGGCATATAGTTGTGATGGTTAAGGTTAGGGTAAGGGGCTAGGGAATGTATTATGTCAATGTCTGTGTGTGTGTGTGTGTGTGTGTGTGTGTGTGTGTGGACCAGGTTTAGCTACATTTGTGGGGACCAAAAACTGTGAATACAGTATACTTATGGGGACCTGACAGCTTTGTGGGGACAAAATGCTGGTCCCCATAACGTTAAAGGGCTTTTTGAGGAATAAGACTTGGTTTTAGGAGTAGGGTTAGAGTTAGGTTATGGTTAGGGTGAGGGTGAGGGTGAGGGTTAGGCATTTAGGTTTGATGGTTAAGGTTAGGGTAAGGGGCTAGGGAATGCATTATGTCAATGACTGGTCCCCACAAAGATAGCCAGACACGACTGTGTGTGTGTGTGTGTGTGTCAGAATGTGTTTGAACTTTTCGTTTTTTTGTGTCCATATAAAGTATAAGATTGCATGGGACATACAAACGTGAGTGTCTTTTTGCATGGTGCATACAGGTGTACGCACCATGCAAAAAGACACTCTCACATTTGTTCTTATCAGACAGTCTGTTTCCTGTCTGGACGCTAAATTGGATTTTCCCAAAATCATATTTGGCTGCCCTGCTGTCCTTTATGAGCAGGGACACACTCAACCCGAGGCCCTTGTAATATTCGCTTTATTTACTTACTTACCTGTTACCCATGTAACAGCACCAGCATCAGCACTTCTCACTTATCGTAGCCTGAACCTTGAGCTGGTGTTCTCTTTGTTGCAGAGCTTTTATGACAAGTCTTTCTCACCCCTTCTCCTTTATCTCTCTCCAACTCCGCCACCATTCTCTCTATCGTCCTTCTGTGCCACTTCATTTCCTCCCTTCTCTCTTGCTCCCCAATCTCACTTCCCCTCCTTTCACCTCCATGGTTGTTCTCTCTACGTTCCCCCGGCTCTCCTTCCCTCCCTTTCTCTCTCTCTCTCTCTCTCTCTCTCTCTCTCCCCTGCAGAGCCGGACTGGGCGTCGCTGACTTTGGGTGTGTTTGTTTGCCAGGCATGCTCACTCCTTCACCGGAGCATCCCCCACATCAGCCGGGTCAAGTCTGTCCAGGACACGTGGGATGCCAGTGATGTGGAGGTGGGGCAATAACGGCTAAACAGTACATCACACTCACAACGCAACACTTAGAACAACCCTTACTTAACATGTCGGAAACATGTACACATTCTAAAGAAAACAGCACTTCCCCCTTCTCTTTGTCCAAATTCATCCCGCTTGAAGGCATTATAATTATCAAGTATAACAAGTTTTTTCCCCAGTGTGCAGAAAGGCAGACTGTACATGGCTTGTACAACAGACCTGGACCACTAGGGATTCTCAGCTATACCTAAGAGAAGATTTTAACCCAAGTAAATTGATGAGTGCCTACCTTTTCTTTAATCACTTGTACGTTCCACTTCATGGTTTAGTTTTAGGGTGTACGCCTAACTCGCTGTCTTGCGTAAAATTAGATGAGAAAAATGATACCATTCTCATATCTGGTACATACATCTAGCTTCTGATTATACTAGCTTGTTATAAATATTGGAAACAGTCAGTCTAGCTTGGTTTGGAGGTAACTAAATCGGTCTAGCAGTACCTCTAAAGCTCACTACTTCCCATTCACAAGGGACTTGGATTACCTTGGGACATTTAGTAAATTGTAATAACTATGGAGGTCGTCTGTGATCTTAATCTTGTGTGAATCTGCCATGTCTGTAATTTATATGGTACCACATTAACAATATTTTGCCAAACAAATCTGCATCACAAAATCAGTTAAAAACAGTTTAAAAAAATAAAAACCGATAAAACACATGAATAAACAGTTAAAAATAAAAACATTAAGACACATAAAACACAAGAATAAATGTTACAGTGCAGCATCAGAAATTAAACATAAAGAAATGAGCAGTCATTTAAAGAAAGGCTGCATCAAAAAGAAAGGTCTTCAGCCTTGATTTAAAAGAACTGAGAGTAGCAGCGGATCTGCAGGTTTCTGGGAGTTTGTTCCGGATATGAGGAGCATAGAAACTGAAAGCTGCTTCACCCTGTTTAGTTCTGACTCTGGGGACAGAAAGTAGACCTGTCCCAGATGACCTGAGAGGTCTGGGGGGGTCATAGTGTAGTAGCAGACCTGTCCCAGATGACCTGAGAGGTCTGGGGGGTTCATAGTGTAGTAGCAGATCAGAAATGTATTTTGGTCCTAAACCGTTTAGTGATTTATAAACTAGCAGGAGTGTATCAGCAGCGTTGGCAATTATAAATGTCTGACCGAGCCTTAAAGTCATATCCGGGGATAACGTCAGTACATTCGTGTAAAATACAGGCTTAACTTTTCCCTGTGTAAATACGCAGCACAAAACAAAAATGTGGGAGGGGGGATTTCTGAATTGCATGAGGTCCCCTGGTACTACTAGTCCTGTGTGAATAGGGCTTAACATGATATTAGTAGCTAAAACTGTATATGAGGTGTTTAGTATTTCCGAAACCTTAATACGAAACCACTAGTATGTGAATTACAATATGCTAACACTGGATTCTACATCCTCATGAGAATCCCACAATGCAATGCGGTTCAAATGGACAGTGACCAAGGCAGCTGTCTGACGTCTAAAACGCTTCAATTTACATGTCTGTTCATTCAAAATCTGGGATTTTGTCACCTGCGACCATTTGACGAGTTTTCTAGTAATTTAAGCATCATCGGGTGATGTTGATAGAGTTGAGGTTGGCATGGGTTACCATGGTTATCCGTCCCCCCAACCAGTGAGGAAGCTCTCAGGAGCCAACGTGGTAATAACAGCTTAGTGCTTACTGTTTGTTCTCTGAAAAATGTGTTCCATGACAGTACACATATTGAGTATGTAGTGTGTAGTATGCAGTGTTGTTTCAGCCAAACATCCCCTCTTTGTTGAGGGGTTTTCTGCCAGATGGTTTCTTGGGTGAGGCCAGTTGCTAGGCAACTAGTAGAGACTCCAGGAAGTTGCATTCATCTTCTTATTTAACTCCCAGCAAAACAATTTCAATACATGCTGGAACTATAACTTTAAGAAGGAATCTGTTTGGTTCTTGCACGATTGAGGCCCAACATAATGACATGAACTGGGGCCAAGTTCTTAAAATATGCATATTGATGGTGTGCAAATGCCAGTACGTTCAGCATACGTATGCATATTTAATATGTGAATGGTGTGAATATGAATACAGGTATGGGGTCCATGGTAACGCCACGGTTTAAAACGGTACCATTGTTTTTTGTTTCTATGGAAACAATCTTGTCTTGTCAATTTCTTAGCAATATGACAGATAATAAAGCAGGTATGAGGGAACAAAACAATGAAATAAAGGATAAATGTATGGATTATTTTTTTTTTGGAACCGAAGAAGCTCTTACTCATGCTGTCGCTGCAGATCTCCTTAAATCTCTGGCTGCTGTTTCTTTTCTGGAGATCAATAGGTTACAACAATGAAAGAATTTTACCTGGCTTCATATATAGCCAATAAGAATTAGCTAAAAAGGCTTTGATTGGCTGATACCAGGTCCTCTACACATCTCAAGCGCTTGTGCACCACAATGAAATCTTATCTCCTCAAGAACGTTGCTCTTCAGCTGACCCTGACCTCGGACCTCCCTTTGGAAGAACATTTCCTCACAGGGATCAATAAAGTAGCGTTCCATTAGTGAGACTGGTTACACTTTCCTCCAGTGTGTAAGAAAAAGCTGAGCTGTTGTGTGTCCCCCCCTCAGAAATACCGTATGTCAGCAAGAAATAAGACTTCTGTGCAAGATTATACAAACAAAACGAGCAAAGAAATACATATTTTAAGCTTGTTGTTTGTAAGACCCTCTGCTCTGCTGCGGAAGAGGGGCGTTGTCCCTCGGATGGCCCATGGCAGCGCTTTAACACCCCCACTGTGGGACAAAGGGACTTTGGGGGAGATGATGCTGACACGAGTCATGAGAAAAAAAAACAGAAGGTTGGAAATGTAGGGAGGAAAGAAATTGTTTTGTAAACCAAATTTGACTTAAGAGGAAAATGAGGTTGTACGAGGCAAATTGTAAGAATCTTTTTGTGGTATGGGGGGTGTTTGGAAGAAAAACCTTAAACACAAGAAGAGTACAGGATCATAAAACTCCCCTTCTGTAATTGTAGTTTTGGGAGACTTTAGACGTCATTTACAGATGCCTGCCTTTTCTGGTTGACACTTCTGGAGCTGTGGTGGTCTCACTCCAATATATCTTCTACATTTAAATGAGATACTTTTGTCACACAAAACAGTCACAATATTATTAATATAATAAGTCAACTCTAGGAGAAACTGGCTAAAACCATCTTGAAATTGGCACTATATTTTTGTTTTTAAAGACTCTTTTTGGGGGGTTTTCTCTTTATTTGATAGGGACAGTGGATAGACAGGTGGATTGGGAGAGAGATGGGGGATGAGGGTCAATACTCCAACCCCGGCCGCTGCGAAGGACTCAGCCCACATGGGGCTCACGTTCTTACTGGGTGAGCTACAAGTTGCCCCGATTGGCACAATATTTAACAGATATTGTCAAATGTTTCTAGGATGGGACAACTGAAGGAAAGCTATTGTGAACTCCTTGGAACCGTCTTGAGATCAACATTTCTTACATAAGCATTTTATTCAATCTTTATCAGTTGCTACATTTGTCCACTCTATATTACGGCTACCACGGCATTCAAAGGGATGTGACTGAACATATTTCATAGTTTCTGTATGGGCATGGGCCTGGAGGTGGACAAGCAGATGGATGTGTAAGAAATGAGATTTATCATTCTTACCTTGTGGAGGTGGGAGTATGCATGTTTTGGTTAATGAGGCCCGGGACATTTTATATGATGAAACTGTAAAGAGCAACAATCCTCGTCTCATTTGTTGTTGCTATGTAAATGAAGTTATCGTGAACATTTGGTTATTATGTTTTCGGGATGTCCGACTATACGTACGGTCGGTTGTCCGTCCATCCGTTGAAGGTTGAGGATTAAAATCTGGACTCACATTTGGACCATAACTCAAGAATTCATGTGTAAATTATGACGTACTTTCAAACAAATGTCCACAGGAAAGGATAAAATGATAAAATGATCACATTTCCACAGTTGGGGGGGCTGGGGCTCAGTGGTAGAGCGGTTGCCTGCCAATCGGAAGGTTGGTGGTTCAATCCCTGGCCCGGCAGTCCCATGTCGAAGGTTCCTTGGGCAAGACACTGAACGCTGAGTTGCCGATGCTGCGCCATCGGAGTGTGAGTGTGTGTGTGAGTGTGTATCTGATGAGCAGGTGGCACCTTGTACGGCAGCCTTGGCCACAGTGTATGAATGTGTGTGAATGGTTCCTGTACTACATAAGAGCGCTTTGAGTAGTTATTAAGACTAGAAAAGCGCTATATAAAATACAGCACACTTACATTTATACCCATAAGGTCAAAGTTAACTTCACTGTGGCATAATCTGCAAAACCATTTTTATGGCCATTATTCAACGGCATAACTCAGGACCAGAAGGGTACACATTTGGTCAGAGACTGAATTGCTGACACTAATCTTGGGTGCCCGATTTAAAACTGTGGTGATTGCATAGATCTTCTTTGCCAGGTTGAAGATGTGTGCGAAGCATTCATGTTTTGCCAAAAAAAACATAAAGTCTTCATTGTATTGTATGAGAGTGGACAGACATGGATGTAAACTGCAACTTGACTGATTGGCGGAGGCATACATCCGCAAGACGGGGATTTTAGTTTCATTGTCTTGCATATGCATATGCTTGCAAATCACAGTCTGGAATAGTGGGCATTTTACTAAAGGGAAGGCATACCTAATAAAGTGGACACGGGTGCAGAAGGGATTATTAAATAGCACCAAAATGTTCCTGCTTTGATGACACTGATATGATGTTGGGAATCTCATCCGAGATGTCAAATGCATTACATTTTGGCACTAGATGTGTCCCATGTTGATTTCCGTGACTTTCTTTAGAGGTTTGCGTTTCGGTTGAATTTTCTGCTGTTATCTGACCTTCACAATAAAGCATGCTGCATCCATTCCCAGAGCCCTTCAAAGGATGAGAGAGGCGTGTGGAGGGATTATCCTTGGATGAAACACACAATTGAGGAAAAGAGGGAAGAAGTCCCAATACAGTGTAGCCAATTCCACAATTTATCCAATAGCCGAAGACATTCTGTCATTCTTAACATTTGTTATTGTCTCATTTAAAGTTTAGCGATATCTTATTATTCCTATATGTAGATTTTCTTGAAATGTCATGGCTGCTGTTATGTTCTATTTCATAGCATCCTTAAAAGGGGTTGTTGTTTTTTATTCTATTTTATCAGATTTTATTATGAAGTGACAGTACAAGATGAAATATTCAGGTTATTTCTCTAAGACTGGAAAGATATAGGCTATTAATAGTACTATTATAGCTAGGATTGGGCATTTAGAACCGGTTCCAACTTGGATTCTTTTTAAAAATTACGATTCCATTTGAATTTGTTTTATCGGAATAGTTTGGAATCTAATAATTAACACACACAAGTTTTGGTTTCCATGGTGACCAATGTACCTCCGCAGCTTTTTGTGTTGCAGCCATGCAGCACAGTATGCTGTGATTAATAAAATCAAGCAACAGTACAAACATGGGCATGGGAAGCTTTTGTGTGTGTGTGTGTGTGTGTGTGTGTGTGTGTGTGTGTGTGTGTGTGTGTGTGTGTGTGTGTGTGTGTGTGGTTCTAAAATAATAAATAAAATGTTGCAAATGACAATAAACCCACTATTAATTACATTATCATAATGCAGTGTAACTACTTCAGCATGTAAATAGTGCCCCTAAAACACAGCAAGGGTGTTCAACAATGGCCATTATATTGAATCAACTGTCACGTGCTATTTAGGAGTAAGGAGTAAGAAAGCGAAAGGTAACGGACATCCAGCAGAAAAGAGAGAATTTTGAAAGAGAGAATTTTGGAGTGCAATACTGGAAGTGAAACGTCGTAGACTAAAGACTAGTCATCAACTGGCGGGTTAACAACTGGTAAAATGTGGTGTTAGATAAAATATACATGGCTTCTCATTCACCCTGAACATGTTAAATGCAGCCTTGTGGAATCTACTGCATATTCTATCAGACAGAAATAGTGAATATTTAACTGTGAACAGTATTAAGATGACGCAGTTGTGTTGTATGTCTCCCTTTCAGCTAATGGCGGCTACAGGAAACAGCGCCGCCAAGGCCAAATATGAGCAGAAGGTTCCGGCTTTCTACTACAGACCAATACACCCTGACTGCAAGTAAGTGCTGTTCTTTCACTTGTGACATTTTAAAACTTAAACACTTGCAACCAGGTGCAGCCTGTATGAAGCAGTTGTCTGAAAAGAGAACATATGTGCTAACTGAATTAGCCTACTTGCTAGTTAGCTAACAGATGACACTTTGCTTAGGCTAACTGAGCATAGACTAGTGTAAAAGACAATATTTAGACATATTCTAACAGTACTAACTTTACAACTATCTCTTTTTTTCACATGGTTATTAAATATTGTGTCTTGAGTTTTCCACTGTGCTTGTAGTGTGCCCGTTTTTGATTGGCATTGCTTACAGGAGCTAGCTGGCTAACGTTACAGCTAGTCTGCATGAGTGCCTTTTCCATGAAAGACATATCGGCATGTATTTCATATTATAAAAATCACATCTGTAAATAATAAAATGAATGATGGTTAAAGAGAATGGAGCCATGGAGAGCTGGAGATGGAGCCATCACTTAGCCTACAACGGAGAAGCTCCCCTGCTGCCCAAAAAGCATTTCCCCCCTAGACCACCACTATAATAGAGACGTCAGTAAAACTGTTGACAAGACAACTCAAACTGCAAACCACTTCCATTATTAATCTTTGTGTTGTGAAATTTGAATATATGGAGGTTTTGTATTTGTAAAACATCCCTAAAATATCAGTGTAATATGTATGATTTCAATGGTAACCACCCACTTTTTTCCCCATTCATTTACTCCATTGACGTTTTAGAAAATGCTGAGGCTAGGCCTATAAAGACAGTTTTAAACCGAGAACTAAGCAAACCAGCTACAATACATGAGATAAAACATTTTATTTGGCGCAATATAATTTTGACAACAGAAAAAAAGGCAAAGGTACAAGACTGTGTATATAAAAAATAGACTCCAGTGGTAGCAGCTTATAGCCGTTCGCTAGTCTGGCTATCACCAGACCAAGCTAAATCTTTTAAAACTGAACGTTAGTCTGGGGAGTCTGCTCTGTATATTCTCTGCAAAAGAAGCGTTATCAACAGGCATAGTTCAAATGACTTTGTATGCAATTGGGATAGTCCTTCACCAATCAGACCAACGATCCGGGGGACATACGGTAATGCACTTTGGTGGCCGCGATGTTGAATGCCGTAGCTTCTCCATCATCATTGTATTATCAGTTTGTGATTGGTCCCCGCAGATTTGTAACAAAATCGGGATAGAAGAATGTACAGGTTTCCAGCCTGAGCTGCAGGGAGAAATCAAATCGCCGGCAGACGGGGCGGGGTTTACCCATAGACCGTTAATATTAACGGTCTATGGGTTTACCCAGTCTAGTCGTTCACTATTTCGCATTAAACATTTCCTTTTTTTGTGATCAAATTATTTTTTATTTTTTTATTTAAAGATTCAAACAAAAGTGCAAATTGGTCCAGATACGGTATATAGCGTGGTCCAGATACGGTATATAGCATGGTCCAGATATATAGTGTGGTCCAGATACGGTATATAGTGTGGTCCAGATACGGTATATAGCATGGTCCAGATATATAGTGTGGTCCAGATACGGTATATAGTGTGGTCCAGATACGGTATATAGCGTGGTCCAGATACGGTATATAGCGTGGTCCAGATATATAGTGTGGTCCAGATACGGTATATAGCGTGGTCCAGATACGGTATATAGCGTGGTCCAGATACAGTATAAAGCGTGGTCCAGATAGGGTATATAGCGTGGTCCAGATACAGTATAAAGCGTGGTCCAGATAGGGTATATAGCGTGGTCCAGATATATAGTGTGGTCCAGATACGATATATAGCGTGGTCCAGATACAGTATAAAGCGTGGTCCAGATAGGGTATATAGCGTGGTCCAGATATATAGTGTGGTCCAGATACGATATATAGCGTGGTCCAGATACAGTATAAAGCGTGGTCCAGATAGGGTATATAGCGTGGTCCAGATATATAGTGTGGTCCAGATACGATATATAGCGTGGTCCAGATACAGTATAAAGCGTGGTCCAGATAGGGTATATAGCGTGGTCCAGATATATAGTGTGGTCCAGATACGATATATAGCGTGGTCCAGATACAGTATAAAGCGTGGTCCAGATAGGGTATATAGCGTGGTCCAGATATATAGTGTGGTCCAGATACGGTATATAGTGTGGTCCAGATACGGTATATAGCGTGGTCCAGATACGGTATAAAGCGTGGTCCAGATACGGTATATAGCGTGGTCCAGATATATAGTGTGGTCCAGATCCGATATATAGCGTGGTCCAGATACGGTATATAGCGTGGTCCAGATACGGTATATAGCGTGGTCCAGATATATAGTGTGGTCCAGATACGGTATATAGCGTGGTCCAGATATATAGTGTGGTCCAGATACGGTATATAGCGTGGTCCAGATACGGTATATAGCGTGGTCCAGATATATAGTGTGGTCCAGATACGGTATATAGCGTGGTCCAGATACGGTATATAGCGTGGTCCAGATATATAGTGTGGTCCAGATACGATATATAGTGTGGTCCAGATACGGTATATAGCGTGGTCCAGATACGGTATATAGCGTGGTCCAGATATATAGTGTGGTCCAGATACGGTATATAGTGTGGTCCAGATACGGTATATAGTGTGGTCCAGATATATAGTGTGGTCCAGATACGGTATATAGTGTGGTCCAGATATATAGTGTGGTCCAGATACGGTATATAGCGTATCTATAGCGTCTATTAACATTGTTTCACAACCTTGTAGCTCGTTGTCAGTCTACCTCGGGTGGTTTAGACATTATGGCTAATGATCAAAATCCATATGGAGAAAATAAATTGAATTTTCACTTCCAGAACCACACTGTTCTATACTCTACGTGTTGACGAGAAAAATGGTAGAAACATTAATGCACATGTGCTGCACAATACAGAATCAAAAAACCGAAGCCGGAAAACCTTTTCGGCTGATGCGCTTGGTGACCAATATTCATTCAATTGTTAGGGTGCCATCTTTTAGTCTACAGTTCAGGTTCTGTATACTGTATAATGCATCCATACTATAGAGTCGGGTTCTAATTATCTGTGAGCAACGCCTTTAATATTACACAGTCCTTTTACTTATTGTTAATAATAAAGAGAAATATATTGATTACTGCTGCTTTAAAATCTTATTTCTTTATGTCAAATTGGTCCTTGTTTGAGCTTCTACATAAAAAGATAATGCTGAATACTGCATGCTGATGAGTGCTGAAGTGAAGCAAACACTATGTCGTGCAGTGCGGCATTCCTAGTGTGAATGAAGACATACTGTTTCACACCTCTAACTATAATGTCACTTAAATAGCACTTCCTCTTCCTTTTCGTGTGTGCAAAAGGCCTATTGAAAATATTCACACACCCTTGTGGATTTTTCATGTTTTACAACTTTGAACCACAATAGATTAATAAAGGTTAGGCCTAAGCTTTTTTGAAAACCTTACAGTTCTGTATGCATACCTTTGAATGTCATCTGGAGCTGCTGTATAGTTTAGGCCTTTTTGTACCAAGAAACATACTTGTTTGAATCCGCCTCTAGGAATACTTTGCCTTATTTTCTACTTTTTCCTACTTCATACATTTTGGTTATAAAGCAGATGTAGTGACTTAGATTTTCTTAGACATTTTAGGCCTGTCCATGCATCTATCTTTGCAATGCTGAAATGAAACTAAGTCCAAATTTGAGGTACCTGTACTTTACTTGAGTCTTTTATTTTCTCACCACTTTCTACTTCTACTCCAATACATTTTAGAGAGAAATATTTTACTTTTTACATTAATCTGACAGCTTTAATTACTTGTTACTTTACAAATTAAGATTTTTAAACACAAAACGCATGTAGATTATTAAATACATTTTATTATAAATTAAATTATCCAACGATGTATAGACCTACAAGTCCAGCTAAAATGTTAGCCGATTAAAATTAAAGGGTAACGTCCATTTTTTTTCAAACTGGACCCTATTTTTTCTATGTTTTTGATGTTTTTGTGGCTGATGGGAACAACAATCTTTGACGTAGTAGTAGTAAAGTAGTCGGCAGCAGCAAAAACAGCTAAAGTTAATAGTGCAATTGTCTGTCAAGGTGCAGGGAATTGAGGACCCAAACGCAGGAGATTAGGTAGGCAGTCAGGAGAGAGTTTATTAACGAAAAACAGGGAAAACACAAAAAAGGGATCCAACATGCAAAAAACAAACGACACAAGGAGAACAAATCTGACAAGAGACAAAGGGAACACAGACACTAAATACACTGGGTAAGGCCATTACCTCCTGATGCTGATAGAACGCTTGTTTGGAGCTTGAAGGGGGGACTGCAAGGTTAGGAGAGGTAGAGAAGAAATTGAGAGGGATTGTTGGCATGGTGATGTGCTGACTGTTGCCATTTGGTTCTCCTCAAAGTGAAGAGGAAGAAATTATATGCAGCTTTGGTAGACACTGTGGAAACAGAGTGTTGTAGAAAGTGAGTTCAAAGACTACTCCGTTATTCAGTGTAGTCAGAATCCTAAAGTTAACAATAGAGATAGTGTTCAAAATAGAAGAATAAAAATGAATCAAACATAACGCTCTGCCATTGTAATAATCAATACCACTCTTATATGTGTGTGTAATAAGAAGCTACAGCCGGCAGTCGGTCGTTAGAGAGATGGTCATCTTCAGTCTGTCGTCACAGTTGCATTTTTACTCCTACAAATGTATAAACACAGCTAATACACTTATTAAGTCATAGTTGACTTAAAGTCCCATTTGAGTATCCAATACTTTACCCTGCAGGGACACACCACCATGTAGGATCCATGGCACAAGAAAGAAAAGACACACACATTTTTTTTCAATTGCTAAAACACAATTTTGCAAACTAGGTTGGTTTTATCAAAATTCTTATCAGAACTTCACAAAACTACACATCCAAACTGCAAAATACCTCATATATCCTGCAAAATGAAACACCGCAACCTGTATAGCATGATGAAAAGTTTTGTGCACACAGTGACACACGCTTCATTCATATTACCAGATTTTTGTCTTAACTAACTGCACACTGTTTGGCTTAATGAAAAGCACTCTCATCTTTAGTATTCCTTGCCATACTACTTAAATAGTTCAAATTGTAGAAGATACTCCAGATTGTTCACATGCACAGAAATATTTGCAGATACACACACACACATGCTGTTGAAACATTATATTTGTAATTTTTCACCAAACAAGTCAGTGCAACATATGCACCGCAGATATAGTTACATTGGACTGAACGAAAATATGCTCACAAAAAAACTGTAAACTGAAAAAGAAAATTGCAGAAAAAAATGTGCAGGAAATTAATTAGGCATCTAGCTCCACAGCTGGGTCTTCCATTGTTGTTGAAAAAACACAAGGTGCTCATCTGTGGTCTTTTCATAGTGCTCACTTCATGATTGAAGTGGTACTAATTAACCATTGAGGTGTTTGGCCAGGTGGCACATGTATTGGCCAATTAGCTCGCGTAATGTCATTTCGAGTGGCAGTGTATTGACATGACAAACATGTGACTTATGTCAGATTGTTGTGTCTTATGCAGAGAACTGTGTTCAGTGCATTTAAAAAGTGGCATTTTTCAAAAGTGTGTAAAGCAGACAATGTGTTTTGACTTGAGAAGAGATTTTGCTCTGTGATTGCGCTATGCATGTCATTTTACTGTGTTAGCAATTGGAAAAAACTATAATAATATATAAACAATCCCTCATTTTTTTATATTCACTCATTTAACATGGCTAGCTCCTCACAACTGTATAATTACTTCTCTATAGACTTAGACCTAGATTTCTCTTTATTGATCCTTTTGGGATGACTCCTGCGAGGAAATTCCAGCAGCAGTTTTAGCAAGAAAAAAAATAGATAAAAAAAGACAGTATAAAGACAACAAAATAACAGTAATAATAAGAAGAAGAAGAACATTTGTCAACTAAAGACAAAAAAGACCACAAATTATTATCAAAGTGTCAGTGTTGAGTCCAGTGTTAAAGTGTTAAAGTAAACAAGTGACCAGGTATTAATGTAAATCCAGATATGTATGTATGTATGCATGTATGTATCTATGTATATGTACTGTATGAACATATGTATGTTTGTACAGTACATATACATACATACAACATACATACATACATACATACATACTATCCATCTGCCTGTAAGGCCATATCATGACATAGTGTACTTACTGTAGGTCAAATATACATTTTTTTTTGCCTTGAAACTGGCATATTCTTTCCGTTTCATAATTTTTGTGTAGTAAAAAGCGATACTGCATAGAAGAAGGTTTCATGGTTGCAGAAGAGGGCTGTTAGTGGGTGTGTAACTGATGTGAAAGCCAACTCTGTGTTTTTCTCTGTCTCCAGGATGCTGAGGGAGCAGTGGATCAGAGCCAAGTACGAGAGGAATGAGTTTGAGTTTATCGAAAAGCAGGAGCCCTACTCTGCAGGTACTGACGAGTTTGTTTGGACGTCCAAGCTGATTTGTTTCTGAGCTGAAGCGACTTTTAAGTCTAAGCTAACCTTAAAAGTTATCACCAGCAAAAATATTTCTTCAGTTCAGTTTGTTATGCTTTCATTTTGCGGTATTTTCAGTTGATTTCTGTAATTAGACTGTAAATATAGCGCAATATCTTATATAAATCATAAATTTCTGAATACAGAGACACCAAATAATACCAAATGGAAATGGTGTTACCATGTTGCTACATGTCGTTATCATCAATGTCTCCTAATGTTGCAAGCTGCAATTGAAACAAAAGAAGAAATTCTGTCATGTACCGATTTTTTTGTAGCTGTTAAAGCATTTTCCCAGTTAGAAGTATAGACTCTCATAGATCCTTTGAAAAAATAAAAGCAAAACTGGATGGTGTCTTGTTGTGCCAATCTTGCGTTTTTTACCCGGTGATAAGCAGAAAGTTAAACTCCTAGAGTTCAGTTATCCTAAAACATCCATCACTGACTTTAAAACATAAATTTTAACCCTTCCTTTGCCAAGTGGTTGAGCATGTGTTGGCAGTTTAAAGCCCTTCTGTTGTATTCAAGCGGCGGCACTTTAATTGTCAATGCAGGAAAATAGAGGTGCCATAAAACAGTGTGTTTTGGTTGGTTGTTTGCTTTGTGTGTGTGTGTGTGTGTGTGTGTGTGTGCGTGTGTGTGTGTGGGCATGCCCACCTGCGTGTGTGTGGTGGATGAGTGTGCGGTATTTGTCAGAATAGTGGATGTGTGTGTGGTGTGTGTGTCAACTAGTATACATTTCACGTCTTGTTGAAGATAGAGCTTTCTGATTGGCTTGCAGTGACCTCATTCGTTTATTGTTTCAGTGGAGAACCGTGCACACACACACACACACACACACACACACACACACACACATGCAAACAGAGTGTAATCATATGACTCATTCTGTCATCTATATTGTGCGTTCATGCTCTCTTCATCACTCATTGTGATGTGCATGACGTGTGTGTGTGTGTGTGTGTGTGTGTGGTGTGTGTTGTGTGTGTGTGGGCGGCTGAGATTGACTATTGGCAGTAACCTGGCCTCCACAGCGGCCAATGTTAATATCGACCCAGTATGCAAAGGATAGGAGGAAGAAAAAAAACATCAGGGAGGAAAGGAGACAAGGGTGGAAACAAGGAGGGCTATTGATCGATGAGGTAATGCCCATGTAGGTAAATGGTTCTTGTCAGAAAGTCACCGTCTCACACACACACACACACACACACACACACACACACACACACACAACTACAGAGCACAATGAGTGCAGAGGACGAGAAGACAGAATAGAGGTAATCAATGGCCTTATGCATTTAATAAGGAGAATGTAAAAGAGAGCAGTAGATTACAGTAATTGTGTGTTAGGGATCACTCATAATACTGTGAAGTATCATATTTTAGGTGAACAAACACTTCAAGAGTATAATACTTGAGATGTCCCCCCTATTCATTTTGTAGCTCCTTTTTCATCCCTTACTTGTCATTTTTAGTGCAAGTTTATTCTTTATTCTTAATTGGTGCTTATTATGAAACCGTCTGGATAACATCATAAGTCAAGTGTCTAACGTGTAAAGGAGTCACCTGGTTATGCTAAGACGTCTTCCTCCCATTAAGGGACAAAAATATATCCAGATTAAAAAGAAAAGACATCACAGTGTGACGGAAATAAAAGAAAAAAGACAGAAAAGGAGTCTGTGTAGGCAGCGCTTTTTACCAAAATAGATTTTAAGAAGAAGACATTGCAGGCTATAAATAGAACAGCATATCATTAGCATGGAAAGGGAAAGGGATACTACTTGGCCTTTATAGACAATAAATGTCTCCGTCTCCTCATGCTGCATTTCCTTGCTAAATTCTTCTCTCTCTTGTCTGTTTGCCTCTTGGCTGTTGTGTTTTCTCTCTCTCTGTCTCCGTTATCCTCCTCTTCTAAATAAGATTTCCAACGATCTTTCATTTTTGCTTAACTTGAGTATCGTGTTGCTCCGACCAGTTACATCTCACCATTTAATCTCTCATCTGCTCCGATGTTTGTTTTTCCGTAACAGCCTCCCGACCTCAAACACTTTTTTTCCCCTCCCTGCCCAGGGTACAGAGAGGGGTTTCTATGGAAACGAGGAAGAGACAACGGTCAGTTTCTTAGCCGAAAGTTCATCCTGTCGGAGAGGGAGGGGGCGCTGAAATACTTCAACAAGCAGGATGTAAGCGAGATGATGCAGCTGATCTTGAAGGGTGCATGCAGCAGAAACACATCACATTGGTGAAAGCCAGCAATACTCTGGAATATGAGACTTCTAAGTCCTGTGTTTCATGTCTTCCTTCACCCAAGGCCAGGGATCCCAAAGCAGTGATGAAAATTGAGACCCTTAATGCCACCTTCCAACCAGCCAAGATTGGCAACCCCTGTGGCCTGCAGATCACCTACCTGAAAGACAACAGCACAAGGAACATCTTTGTCTACCACAGTGATGCTAAGGTACACTGTCAAACACACATACTTTTGAATTATACCACAGTATACATTGCCCATTGCCTTTAAAAAAAAACTTCCTTAGTGCTCTATACTAGTGATTCCTAAAGTGGGGGTCGGGACCCACAGGGGGGTCGCGAGCCAGATAGGGGGGGTCGCAAGTTGATTTCCAGAATAAAAATTAAAATTAAAAACCATAAAAATGGCATATGTTAGCCATGATTTTAACACAAGATAAAACTGTTGTGTTATTTTGTGTTGTCAACATGCTTGTGTTTGCATTGTGTGCAACGGCGTGCGCCGTTGCACACAATGTTTATATACATTTATAGTGGGGGGGTCGCGAGTCACTTGCACCGTTACGTTGGGGGTCGTGGGCTGAAAGTTTTGGGAACCCCTGCTCTATACATGCAGTGCCATTCTTCTCATACTGGATCCTCCATGTCAAGTCTTAAGCCCACGGTCAGGCAGAGCTTTTTCGCAGCCGTTTTGTAACTGCTTTCAATGACAATGAAACTTTTTGCTCCTTTTCTTTTGTGTCGCTGATCTGGCGATCGCGCCGGGTTTTTCTCCCCCCTCTACGCCCCTTGCATTTTTTCTGCAGAAGTGCTCTGAACACCTGGAGTTGAAGAAACTCTCGGGGCAGAAAAGCTCCAGACGTCATTTGCGTTTTGTCCCATTGTCCAATTGGATGAATCGAGAGGTAGTTGCCTAGCAACAAATAAGAAAAAGCAGGCAAGCCGCTCTCCTTTTTAAATTGTAGGGTTCAACAAACACTCACATTCACACACAATCCCCCCCAAACGCACACGCTGGCTCGACGCACATGCACCAGCATACACACCAGCGCACAAGTATAAACGCCAGGCCGCTTATGTAGGCTACGGCGAAAGCTGCCTGGAGCCTCTGCAGAAGCATAAAACGGCCTTTAGGTTTAAATTCAAAGGTGTCTTCATCCACATTCAGGGAAAAGAGGGACTTTAAAATTGGAGGGCTGTGGGAAAAAAGATCTGTGATTTGCTACAGTGTACACAAGCAGTATGGATGTGAGGAACCTCAAACAGCTTATTGCTAAAAGTCAACCCTTTTCCCTTATAGGCATTGTTTCATTTCAGGCTCAAAATTACAACACAATAGAAAATCTGTCTGCACTATATGTTTAATGGGAAATCTCTTTGTTTTAGCCAGTTGTGTTGCATTTTTTTTGGCTCATTTTTGTTAAATGGATTTGAATTTAATCATAGAAAATCCCCCACATCCGCCCCAGCCTTTACCTAGCAGTGTGGGACTATACCTTCCCCTGAGGGAGGGGGATTAACGTCACGCCCCCCTCCCTGCTGTGCCCAACATGGTGCTTCCTTGTGGGGAGTGATGAGGTCAGAGCCTAGACACCAAATGTCAGAGGTGTACATATTCACATGTTGATCCACACGAGTTGACTGAAATACCGATACATGCATCCTTGTTATTTTGTGTATCTACAGTAAAGCAGATGGTTGAATATATGTATGTTGGTTAGTTTGTAGCCCAACCTTAGGAAATTATGTGTAAATACACCATATGATTTCTTGTCATTTAGCAGTAATGATAGGAAATTCAGATGGGTGATTTGGGCCTGTACACTTACACTCGTTTATTTGAGTTTTTTAGAAATCGTTTCTTGATTTATGTCGATTTCATGAACAGAATTATAAACTTGTGCCATTCTTCATTTTAAACCTTTATATCAGCATGTGCGTGCATTCTGACATTTCAGAGAGAGACAGAGAGAGGTAGAAAGAGTTCATGATAAAGGAAAAGCTTAGAGAGAAGATGTTAGTGGAGCATGAGGCAGAGATGGCGCGGCTCCCCCTGCTGGCTGAGTAGTGCTACTGCCGGCTGGGACAGAGGGAGTTCATTGGGTTCATTCAGTGCCACCGTCACTCTTGTTGTGTGGAGTTATCGACAGCACCACAGCATCCACACAGCACAGAGGCCTTCAACTACACCGTACTCATGCTATTTACTGTATTACAAACTATAAACCTAAAATCATACTGTGAAGAGCTACTGTGTGAATTCCCAACCAGGACATGTTGCCACTGAGTGTTTTTTTTGTTTGTTTTTTTACAGGAGATGGTCGACTGGTTCAATGCTATCAGAGCGGCCAGGTTCCACTACCTACAGGTGGCCTTTCCTGGTGCAAGTGACGAGGAGGTGAGGAGGAGAGGGGGGCAGTTGCTGCTTGTATTTAGCCGCTACAGAGCTCCGGGACGCCGGCTACCAGCGCCAGTTGTTTAGCCGCCAACAGGTGACTGTGAGCCGGATACAGGCACCGCCAGATGCTGGTCCTTTCAGGGGCCGTGGTAGTGGAGTTTAGCCAGGAAAATGAAGCGTCATGCAGCGATGACAGTCAAGTTTAGGCCTCAAAGGCGCTGTGTTTTCCATTGAGTATTCAAGTGCATATTTACGTAAGTGGCACTATATCCATGGTATTGCAAGGGGGATTTCATTCTTGAATGTTTTGTTTTGTTGTGCACAATTAAACCCCCTCCTGCTTCAATATTGATTTCTGTCAA
Organism: Etheostoma spectabile; assembly: GCF_008692095.1. Taxonomy (NCBI): domain Eukaryota; kingdom Metazoa; phylum Chordata; class Actinopteri; order Perciformes; family Percidae; genus Etheostoma; species Etheostoma spectabile. The sequence goes on from NC_045753.1 coordinate 1,691,917, forward strand.
TGGTTGACATGTGCATCTCAATCATTATTTTTAAAGTTACATGCATGCTTTTATTTCATTTCATTCTCTTTTGTATTTTCTTCTCCAGCTGGTTCCCAAACTGACCCGAAACTTCATGAAGGAAGGCTTTATGGAGAAAACAGGTCCAAAGGTTTGTAATGGGGTCTCACTTGATCCTACCACCCTTACAAAGTCAAGTCAATAACAATTATGATATTTCACTTCAATTTTACAGTTACATTTGCTCTAATTCGACCCCATCTCTGCGGGACGCTTATAGTGTTATATGTTTTTTCTTATTTTCTTATGTCCCAGCATGTTGTTTGTAACTGTTGACGTGAATATTATGTTTACTATATTATGTTTTCTGAATGTCAAAAAAGATCACAAAAAAGACTATTAGCAAGCAATAATAATAAAAAAATTAACATATAAAGTAAATTTTTACTTTTATAATAAAAAAGTACATATTTGAAATGGAGCAATGTCTACTTGCAACCCATTGAGTTGAAGAATTGTTTTTGTCTCTGAATGTTTAATTAGAATAATTTAGATAAATTAATTTGAGTAATTGAAGCCTGAACTGTAAAAAAAAGAATCTGATATTTTACAAGAACAAATAGATTAGATTAGAGATTAGGGATTAATCAGAAATAATGGATCATTTGGTATACCAGAAACTTTGTTTTTTCTTTTCTTTACTCTAAATCAACCCCTCAAATCTATCTTGTAAACCCCCCCCACTCCCAGTTTGCAAACCAATGCAGTACAGAACATTTAATACCAAGACGAGGACAGTATGAACAATATTTATTCGTAATTTCATTTATTTTATGTGATGTTATTTTACTGCTCATTTCACTTATGACTATTTTGGGGTTTTTCTTCAAAATGTAATTGTGTCTCTTGGTCTGCCACAGCACACAGAGGGCTTCAAGAAGAGGTGGTTTACTATGGATGACAGGAGACTCATGTATTTCAAAGACCCCCTGGTAAGTAGAGCCCTGCGCCCTCACGACTGGTTCTGACTGGTCACCAAAGCGTTGGGTACACCGAGACACCGTGCGCGGACCCCCGCAGGTGGCAAGCGCACACGCTACCAGCATGCACACACAGACATTTATGCTCAACGCACTTTTTTTGTTGTTAGTTTGTTGCAATATTCTCCAAAACACCAGAGGGCGTACAAACAAAATAATCTGTAAATAACCAAGCAGTAGTAGAGAAGATGAAGAGAGCGGGAGTATTTTTTGACAGGACTGTTAGGTAAGAAAGGGGAGCGAGAAGGGGAAGACATGTAGGAAATTGTCACAAGTTGGACTCAAACCCTTGACCTCTGCATTGAAGCGCAAACCTTGATCTATATGTGCACCTGCTCCACCACTGATCCAACCTGGCCACAAGAGAGCGGTAGTAGAAGGAAGCAGGCTGCCTGGCAACAGTAGTAAACCCATCACTGTTAAACACTGACATGCCACCAAACATTACGTTTATCTTCTCTAATCATTAACATGACTGTTGGAGCATCTGGGTAGCTCAGCTGGGAGAGTGGGCGGCCATATATATATATATATATATATATATATATATATATATATATATACACACACACACCCCTCTCTCTCCCCTTTCATGTCTAAGATGTCCTATACAAATAATGTCCTAGAATGCCAACATGAAAATGACTGTCTACCTGCAACACTGTGAAGAACACTCTTTCCATGAGGTTGTTTTTTAGCTTTGCTAAAAAATGATATTTCATGTTTTTCATGTTCACACTCTCCAGCAAAATGTCCAGTTAGTGTCTCTCTCTGACCACATTTTAAGGCCGTTTGACTCACACCCTGTCCAATCGGCTGTCCTAACCTTAACCACCTGAGATCAATGCCTAACCCCAACCAATCAAGCTGCTATTAAGGGGCGGGTCTTGACGTGGCCTTAGTAGGACTCGTAAATGTGCCGCCCCAATCATAAATGAAGCTCTAGTCTATTCACAGGACGTCTTGTATCCGTCTGTGTCCCAGGATGCCTACGCCCGCGGGGAGGTGTTCATCGGCAGTAAGGAGAACAGCTACACGGTCCTGTCCGGCCTGCCCTCTTCCACACAGGGCTACCACTGGAACCACGGCATAACCATTGTCACGCCAGACAGGAAGTTCCTGTTTGCTTGTGAAACCGAAGCTGAGCAACGGGATTGGATATCGGCCTTCCAGAGGGTCATCAATCGACCTATGAGGCCGCAGGAATACGCAGGTGTGCGAAATATTTGAATACTGTAGGGTTGAATTTGCATTAAGGTAATCCTTTGTTTATGTTTCTATGTTTAAGGGTACCCTGTGGAGTTTTCTGCTCTTTCAGCAGGTCACTGTAATTTAGGAGCATCAAAAACTAAATAATTATTCCTTCTAATAAAATACAGATGTTTGAATATATTGGAATATCTATTTTTGAGCATTATGTCCATAAGACGATAAACCAATACAACGGGAGACATAACCATTTGCACCATGTATTTTAAAAGATATACACATGAGGTCATTGTGTCCATCCGATCCTTGTGTATGTGAAGTGCGTTATGAATAAAATGTATTTCAATTATTTTTATTATATCGTATAGTTACAGGCGATATCTCTGTATGCCTGGTGGGAATTTCTTCGAATTTGGAATTAATGTCCTCTTGAACTCAAGGATGAACTGATTCAATATCCGAGATCAAAGGTCAAGGTCACTGTGACCTCACAAGTCAGGAATTGTGGGTTCAAGTCCCATCTGGGACTTTTTTTGGTGGTATTCTAACCTCCGGTGGATTTCTAAGGACAATGGTTCCCCTGGTCCTCAGATCTCTGCAGGGTAAATCCAGACAGCTAGCTAGACTATCTGTCCAATCTGAGGACTATGGTTACCTGGTCCTCAGATCTCTGCAGGGTAAATCCAGACAGCTAGCTAGACTATCTGTCCAATCTGAGGACTTGTTACCTGTCCTCAGATCTCTGCAGGTAAATCCAGACAGCTAGCTAGACTATCTGTCCAATCGAGGACTTGGTTACCTGGTCCCAGATCTCTGCAGGTAAATCCAGAAAGCTAAGCTAACTATCTGTCCATCTGAGGCTTGGTACCTGGTCTCAGATTCTGCAGGGTAATCCAGACAGCTAGCTGACTATCTGTCCAATCTGAGGACTATGTTACCTGGTCCTCAGATCTCTGCAGGGTAAATCCAGACAGCTAGCTAACTATCTGTCCATCGGAGTTTTCTGAGATTCTTTAAACCAAGCCTTTCCTCCATTCCGGAATGCTGTGGACTAGCCAGACAACAAAAAAACAAAAAAACTTTACGGGGTACCTTGTTTGGTCGTTCCCTATATAGTTCACTATTTAATAAAAACTATATAGGGAGTAGTGAGTGAGTGAATGAGGGAACGATTGAACACTGCTAAAGTAGCAGCTTGTTGCACTTCAAACAACACACATTAAGTGAAAAACAGAACTCTCTGTCCGTTGTTCTGTGTAACGGAAGCTTTTCCTGTGTCTCTGCAGTGGAGGCCCATTTCAAACACAAGCCTTGAAGACTGCAGGAAGCCACAACTCAGCTGGACCGGCCCAGTCTCATTCAGACCTGAGACAATCCCAATGTGTGACCAGAGACCGGGGGTGGTGGGACCGGAGGGATGAGAATAGAAGAGAAAGATTGACTTGAGCCCAGCTAAGTGTAGAAACATCAAACTCTTAACAGGACTGAAGGCCCACCATGGGGTGAAACGTCTGTGATCAGAAGCCAAAGGGTAGATGATGTCATCACTTATGCGCCTACCAACTTATGTGCTACACATTATCATCCTACCTTTCCTCAGCCATGCGGACCCTTTCCCTGCAACCACCTTTTTCTCAGATTCCGTCTCGTGAATGGTTCATTCTACCTGTAATCTAATGTAATTATGTAATCTAGAGTCATTTCACTGGTTGCTTAACAGAGACATTGTTAATTCATTGAATGTACAGTTTTAATGCCAGTGGCTTACCGTGTGTGCGCGTGCAGTTTTCGTTGAGGACGCTGTGAGGTCGAGCCTCGGGCACTGCGGAACCTGAACCTACAAAGTGCTGTTAACAACAAATATGCATACAAAAAAAAAACCGCACACACACAAACTCTCAGTGATCACCGTAGCTGTTAACGTAGCTTGAGGTGGCTGATCTGGATCCAGACAGGCTTCTTTTACAACCTCAGTCTGACAGCTGTTCTCCTATTTATTTGTACTGTTGAACATACTGAGTCATCGTAGACGCGTCGTTGCTGCTCTAAAGGATTGTAATGTGACAGGATTGTAATTTTTACAATACTTCTACTCTACACCTGTTTTATTTTTCTCATCTTGTTTTAAAGACACTTTGTTGTGTTGACCTTTTAAATCACAGTGAGCGTTTGTTTTGTCATGAAGAAAAAAATCTTAACATGAATACAGATGAACCTGAAATCAAGTGTTTGAGTCGTCCTCAGTGTTTAGGGTCTCTTCTTTGGGACTACAGCAGTGTTTGAGTCGCGGTTGCCTTTTAAATTATTCTGATGACGTAATGCGCAGGTTGGCTGCCGCTTGTTGTTTGGACCTGCCCCTACTGCTAAAACAATATCCTAATCACTGTACATATTGTGCAAATATGACACTTTTCAACTTTAGGTAGGTTAAATTAAGGATAATTCTGGTTAATTATAATTTGGGTTGAATTTTCATACTTTCGGCCCAGATTCTAATTGGTTAAAGGGGACAATATGTAAAACACACCTTGTCTGTGTTTGTGCACATAAATGTGGGTTTCTGGAGTCCCTACAAACCCTCAAACTGTGAAGTAAGACAACCCAATCAGTTTTTTTGTGGGCTGACTAGATCAAAATGTACCGCCCCCTATCTGAGTGACCTGTGTCCAACGTCTTGAGAACTACATTTGCAAAGGCGCGCCATATTTTTCTAGTAAGCCAATCCGAGCAGATTGGGCTTTTTAGGAAGGGGTTTTAAAGAGACAGGAGCTAAAACAGAGCGTTTCAGACTGAGGGTGAATACAGGTATATTCGGAGAAAAACAGTTTTTTTATTAACATTAAAGAGTGTAAACATGTTATAGTAGAAACCCAACTTACAAGTTGGCACCTGAAATGAGCAGGATACGTCTCCTTTAAGTTCAACAACCCAGGTTAGCTTCGTGTCTCTTGCCTGGTCAGACTTGTAGTGACGCCATTCCCAGAGCTCAGATTTAATTTTCAACACCCAAGTTAAAATAAATGAGAATCATCCTTTAAAGCCCCTGAAGAATTCCGCATATTTTTACAGCATGGGCACTGTAAAGGATATGCTATAATAAAAAGTGCAGTTACGTCTATTTCTTCAGCAGATGGAGCTCTTCTGTTACCTTAAAAGGGATGGTTTTTTTGTTTTTGTGTTACTGGACAGCAATGCGCCCCGGTGACAAATTGAAGGAATAGGTAAAGACTTTAATAATAATAATAAAAGACTACTTAACTGATTGCACTCCCATGACATTGTCAGACTCACAATGGAAAATAAAAAAGTATAATAATCGATGCTGCAGAACCAGGATTATCATCAAACAATTTTAAGCAGGTCTTAATTTTCCTACGTCCATGAAACGCTGCCTCTAATGCTCAATGGTTTTTTAGTTCTTTCTTTCTGTCGCTCGTCCAAAGATAATTTGCTGTATATGTACAGATTACTACAGTATTACTCTGTGTCGCTTTTATTAACTTTAATAATTTGATTTACTTTGAAAGTACTTTTGTGACACTGTATTTCAGTGTACTTTTATGTTATGTTTACTGTATGTTGTAAATTTCATTTATAAAGGTCTTAAAAAGTCTTAAGTTTGACTTGGTGAAACCTGCAGAAACCCTGCTGTCAAAACCTGGAACCTACATTACCCACAATGCAACTCAACCTCAGCCAGAGAATCAGGTGTGCCATTCCACAGGCGCAGCCCTCTTCAACTTGCCTCCCTTCCTCGCATCCTAGTCCCTCCCACCGAGGAGGCAACGGAGAAACACGACAGAATCACGGGAGGAGAGAGGCAACGAGCAAATGTGTTGTAGAGCTTTCCTCTGAAGCGTCACGTGAATTTGTCCGCTGTTCGGGCGGAGTTAGCAACTCCTTCGGCTGCACGGCTTCCTCGGCTATAGCTCCTCGATCCTCGCTCCTCGCTCCTCAGGGCAGAAATAAGAGCTGTGAGACGGCCGTCACCGAGGAGAGACAGAACAACTTCCGGTTCAGCCGAGGGCTGAGGAGTTATCGAATAAGGGCCATGAGATGCAGCTTTAAATGTCGCTAACGTAGCCTCGACATGCAAGCAAACACCCAAGATGAGAAGCTCGTCTGGGAAGCCCACTTCTTTCTGATTTCACACCCCCAGGTTCTTTTCCTAGTCTTCAGCTATAGCTGATGCTGTTCCACAGCATCTCTCTGAAGCCCCCAAAAAAGTATTTTTGCAAATGTTTTTTTTCGCACATGCAAAACCTTTTTTTTTTTTTTTTAATATGTTGATTGTTTGCAGACTCAAGAAACAAGATATAAGAGCTTTGACTGGGATTGATCTTCCAATTAAACTCGTAACAGGCGCCAGGATAGCTCATTTGGAAGAGCAGGCGTCCATATATGGAGGTTTAGTCCTTAACGCAGCGGGCCCGGGTTTGACTCCGACCTGCAGCCCTTTGCTGCATGTCACCCCCCCCCTCTCTCGCCTTTCATGTGTTCAGCTGTCCTGTCAAATTAAGGCCTAAAAATGCCCCCTAAAAAATAATAATACAAATACTCTCAACAAACCAGCAAATACATTTCCCAACATGTTGAACGTCATTTTTTTAAAGATTTTTTTCGGGGGGGCCTTTTTCCTTTATTATTTTAACTGTGGATAGACAGAAAAGGGGGATGACACGCAGCAAAGGGCCACAGGTTGGATTCAAACCCGGGCCACTGCAGGACTCAGCCTACATGGGGGCAAGCGCTCTTACTGGGTGAGCTAGAGGACGCCTCTCTGAATGTCAGTTAAAGGAAAATAAAAACAAACTTGGATGAATGAGTGTGGACATAATAAATTGTTTCCATGCAGAAGTCACCGTGAAACACTGCAGAAGGGGGCAGTATTTTCCCAAGGACCGAATACTGTTCTTTAGTTCTACATTACAGTAGGTGGCGCTCATCAGTCACTTGTGAAGGAGATCCCCGCGTGTCACACTCCGGTCTGGTGGAGCTAATGTCACCTGATGATCTCGCCACTCTTACACAAACTTCCACATAACATGACGGCCAGACAGAAGGAACATTGATTTACCCATAAGGCCCCATAAGGCCAGTGGGTAAATCAATGTTCCTTCTGTCTGGCCGTCATGTTGTTGTTGGCAACCAGGTTGTCATGGTAAATGTTCAGACAAGTGAGCCACTGAGCTGCAGCAGGCGGGTCGGACACGCAGGAAGTGTTTAAAAGCATGTGGCAGGTCAGCTTGTCAGGTCCTAAAGATATTACGCTACTGGGAAGGTGCCGGCACGTGTAGCAGACGCGTTTAACAGTAAATCTGCTGCAGTACACAGTACTTTAGACAGAATATAGTCTCGCATTGCCAGGCCGTCCACACAGCATTCTGGGATGGGAGAAAAATGTGCTCTGGTTCATACATTGCTGCTGCAAAAATAGCCACAGGAAGGAACTTGTTTTGGTGTAACGTGTAAAGTCGTGCAACAAATACTCCGATTGGACAGATAGTCTAGCTAGCTGTCTGGATTTACCCTGCAGAGATCTGAGGACCAGGTAACCATAGTCCTCAGATTGGACAGATAGTCTAGCTAGCTGTCTGGATTTACCCTGCAGAGATCTGAGGACCAGGTAACCATAGTCCTCAGATTGGACAGATAGTCTAGCTAGCTGTCTGGATTTACCCTGCAGAGATCTGAGGACCAGGGAACTATAGTCCTCAGAAATTCACCAGAATTAAAAATGCCAACACAAAGAAAGAGCAAGGTAACGGAACATCCAAAAAGAGAGACATCAGGCGGAACAAGAGCAATTCCGGAAGTGGAACGTCATGGATATAGATTAGCCTGAATACTGCAGGAGTAAGTTCTGCTTTGGTTACTTCTATGTTTGAACATTACATGTTCTTGCGAGTTTAGAAAATCCCCTTAGAGTGTAGGACATGTTCTTTAAAACTCATGAAAACGCTTTAGACCAGGGGTCTGCTTACCTCGCTGGCCACTGGACAGAGGCTAAGAAGCCTCATCCTTAGCCTCGCTCCAGTGGCTTTGACAAAACAAAATGATATGGAAATGAATAACGGTTCTTCTTAAACATATTAGTTTTAATTTATCATTGTTGTGGGGTCAAAGTGGATTAAATGGTCAAAAGTGCAATAAAAATGGCGACAAAAACTCCACTTAGGCCTATTAGGGATGTTGATAGGCTAAGTTTTACTTACTAGGCTGTTACCTAAATTCTAAGGCTCATAATATGTTTTGCAGCTCTAAACAGATTTCATTTTTGGCGCGTGTGAAATGGCTCTTTTGAGACTAAAGGCTCTTGCTTTAGATCATTTTAAAATCTCATTAGTCAGACTTGACTCGTGACAACAAGTGAAAGCTTTTTTTTTTTCAAGTCAATGGAGCATTTCTTGTTACAGTGCATGAAAAAGCCCCAGCCCAGCTGTCCTGTCCATCAGGCCGTGCAGCCCGACACTCCAGCCAGGGCCGGGACTGTGAAATCAGCTAATCTCTTCACAGGAAACCCAGCAGGAGCAGCTGTTGGACTGGAAACCGACTGGAAATGCAGCAGGAGAGCGGAACAGGCCCGCAGTAGGAGCGAGGAGACCAGATATGAATCCATTGTGTCGGCTGAGGGTTGGGACTCTGACCCAGGCATTCCTTCCTTTTAGCAGCCTGTCGCGTTGTGAGCTACAGTTTTCTGATTTTTCTACAGTTGCAACTAGGGCTGAATAATTTGGGAGAAAAATATATCTAATTGTTATTTTTCTGTGGTTTGCGAATACATTTTTTTATCTGCATGTTGCACCTTCTAAGATCATGTTTTCCACTGAAAATAGGACATTCCTTTAAACTATCTGGGTTACATTATTACAGCATGTATCTTGTGAAAGAAAACAGTAACTGTAATAATGAAAAGAGAAATACAAATTGTTAAAACGAATATTACACCAAACATTCAACTAAATATTTTACATTCCCTTTATTTACGATCAGCCCGATTAGTTGATCGCATTCTTTCATATTGTGATTTTGATTTGTCTTTTTTCAACGATCCATCTTTCAGCCCCAGTTGCACCTGATGTAGTCTCGCTTTGCCAGACCCTCATCCTAAGCGCTGCAGGGGGGTCTGGCTAGTCCACACAGCATTCGGGGATGGGAGGAAAACCTGTTCTGGTTTAATGGCATTTCTTCCAACCAATCAAAATTGCCATGGGCGGTGCTAAGCTCCTCACTGAGCCCACACCTGTCACCTAAATGTGTGAGAAACAGAACAGTATTACGGAATAACGTGTTTACCGTCTCATGTGTTTTTGTATAACGAATATGATTACAAAAATGGGTACACACCATGTGCGGATGTTTTATGTTTCAGTTTCCTGTTTTATTTTGTAGTATCTGTTTCTTTCTGAGTCGTGTCTTGCTTTCCTCCCTGCCTTGTGTTTTTCCCGCCGCCGCTGGGATCGTCTGCCCTGATGTGTTCCACCTGTTCTTCAGGTACTAATAGCGTCAGTCTCTATGTAGTTACAGCTTATATATGATCATCAGATGAAAAATGATTCAGTTTTAGAAACATTTAAAAGTTACATATAGTCACTTTAACTTAAACAGTGACGATGTGTCAAAGTTGCGTCCCCAACTTGTTTCAGCTGCACTTATCAGGAAGTGCAGGTCAAAGGCTTAAGACTAAGCTTAATTAGCTGGTAGTTACCTTTAGGACAGAGCCAGGCTAGCTGTTTCCCCCTGCTTCTAGTCTTTATGCTAAGCTAAGCTAAGCTAAGCTAACAGCCTGCTGGCTGTAGTTTCACATTTAGTGGACAGACACGAGAGTTTCAATGTACTCAGCTAACGTTCGGCAACTATGTGTGTATAAGTATGTTTCCCAAAAATGTCAAACATTTGCTTTAACAGACAATATTATTTTATCAGGCTGCTGGGAAACAATCATCAACACTCATACCCTACATTAATTAGAGGTCGACCTCTGAGTCCCTATAGGTGAAAAGATTACACCTTCTTGCTGGCAAAAATAGTTTTTTAACAGAATGATGCAGAACCTTCACATACAGTACATTATGCACTATAAAAATGCACTATTAAAGGAAAAAAAGGGAATAAGCTTCAGATGTAATGTAATGGAAATGTAACACAGTTGACTTTGGATCCCATCAACGTGAAGGTTGAGAGTAAAGAAACTGTTTTACTCAGCCAGTACAAGTGGAAAAACTGCTATTAAACCTGAAACTCCCTGTCTTAAATAGGTGCTACTCACATCCCAAAATGTCATTAGTGTGGGGTTTAAATGGAACGTTTTAGTGTCCAACGCAGGTTTAAAAGCCATGCCTCAGTGCTTTTCACTCAGAAAACGCTCAAAACACTGAATCCTAGTCAATCTTGGGAATTTATCTTTGTAAAAAAAGGAACAAATGTGGGCACCTGGATGGCTGGTACAGTGTGTGCCCATATGCAGAGGCTCAGTCCTCGAGGCAGTGGTCGCAGGTTCAGTTCTGACCTGCGGCCCTTTGCTGTATAGCAATTCCCCTTCTCTCTCTCTCTCTCTCTCTCTCTCTCTCTCTCTCTCTCTCTCCCCTTTCATGTCTAAAGCTGCCCTACAGAAGGCCTAAAAATAAGAAAAGATGTTTAACTATATAATGACCCACAATACTGTATGACGCTTTGGCCAACAGATATCAGTCTGGTCAAAATCTTTAAAATTAACATTCAAGTCATTGAATCGCCAAATATTATCTTACAAGTTGTCAAACCAGCCCTGTCTCAGTCTGAGTAGTCATTAAAGTTTGTGTCCATATCCCCATTTTTTGTGGGGTTTTCTGCCTCTTCAAGGCCTGGAGAGAGTTTTGTAGAGAGGCTGCTCCCAGCCAGAGGGAGGACTGTGTGGAGGTGGTGCCAAGGTCAGGCTGTAAGGCCTGCGAGACGAGTGAAAGTACGGGTACTGATACAGACCGGCAGGGTACCCTGGGAAGGCGCTGAAGAAACTGGAGCTTTGGAGGTCAGTGTAGTCAGATTGGTTGATGGAGGAAGGGCAGACGCCCGAGCCGAGGGACGCGTACTCCGGTTGTGGCGTTGGAGGAGTGGAGGAGGAGGAGGAGTTGCTGTAGTGACCTGGGCTCATCTGCTCAGTTTTAATCTGAGGTTTTTGGCTGGTGTCCTCGTGGAGCCCATGCGCATCACGACTGCAAGAGGAAATTGGCATTCCAGTGGAAATGCCACTTTTGGGTGTCCAGGTATGGGAGTGGGAGTAGATGCTGGGCAGAATGAAGGACCCAGAAGGGTGGTTATGTCCGTGGCTGCCATCTGGCGGGGTTAGAAGAGCCGAGGCGTGGCTGTTGGGAGGGAGGTACTGGTCCAACTCGTGGACGTCAAAGCCATCGATGGTGCTGATGACGTCGGTGCTGAGCTCTGAGATGTCCAAGTTGCTGAAGTCGATGTTCTGCCGGCCGCTGGCAGGCGCGGGGCCGGTGCTGCTGCTGTCGACAGGCCGCGGGGCCTCGTGTTTGGTCCCCATGTGGAGGTCATTGTTAGGGGTGGCGGGGGGTGTTGGAGGCCCATGAGACTGACCTGGGAATCAAAGCCAAGGAAGCACTAATCAATAGGGATGGAACAATGCACTCATCTCACAATTCAATATGATTTACAATTGCAAAAACAACAGATGTGTGTTATTATCAAAGTGCAACTGACAAAGTATTTCATCTTAAATAACAAAAACAAAATACAAATTAAAGATTAGATCCCACACCAAGATAAGTAAATAAATAGAAAAAGAAATCTTAAAATAAATAACGTAAGAAGACGTAGTGACAAGTGAAATCACAAGCACATTACGCCCTTGGTTGTTTCACAACTACATTGTGACTCATTTTTCATCTCAACCGGTTGAATCTTAACATATTTATATCGACTTTTAACCAATTCGCAATGCATTGCTACATCCCTACCAATCAATATTTTCACGCTAAAGCACTAAAGGTCAAAAAGGTAAGCTGCAACAGATGCCCTAATAAAAAACGTATTAAGATCGTGTGTCACCTGTCCTGTCTGGATCATAATGATGGTGCAGTTCCGCTGTTCCAGCCAGTCTTGCCACCCCTGGTTCTGTCTTATACAAGTCCTGCTGTTGCTGCTGTACCGGTCCGGGTCTGCAGTCCCCCTGTCCTGGTTTGGGGTTCTTGCGTCTCCGAGGCTGGTACTTGTAGTCCGGATAGTCTTTCTTGTGCTGCATCCTCAGCCGCTCGGCCTCCGCAACGAAGGGAAGCTTCTCTGTTTCAGAGAGAAGTCTGAGGAAGAGAGGAATTAGGTTGATAAAAGGTCCTTTTAAACACTAGTAGCAACATTGGAAATACAACAGATGTTCATTCCAAAATGGATACACATGTTGCCTTATGTTCTGCGTTCAGCACCGGAAAAAAAAACACAAGTTAGAAAGAATTCTCTAAAACACAGGACAGGAAATGACAAATTAGAAACATTCTTATTACTTCACCCAGGGACATTTTGTGCATTTGTACACATCTACTCCAATACAATTCCAATGGAAATGATGTACTTTTTACTTCACAATCTGACAGCTGTTGTCACTTTACAAACAAGATACATGATCACAAAAGTATGATGCAGTAGTTTGAGATTAAACTGCAAAATAGTGTACAAAGTAGTTAAGGGTCCCACCTTGACAACAGTAAAATGCTACTTACACAATAAGGCATTATCAATACTAATCCAATTTAATAATAAGCTATACACACTGTCTATTTTCAAGATGAGTACTATTACTTTGATACTTTATTACTCGCATTTAGGCTACTTAAGTGACATTATCAGTGGTTTTTGTATTGCACATGCAGGAAAAAAGTAAATGAAGACTCTCCCGTGTATGCTTTATGAGTTAATTAATAGTTAGTTGTATTGCTGTCATTTTATCAGAAGAGTTGTCACTTTTTTTTTAAAGTGGAGAAACCAGGATTTAGGCTTGGGAACAGTGGTCTTTAGACATAGCTGCACACAACACTATCTGCTCCTTGGATCAGGTTGAGCCTCTCTAAAGCTCCAGCACCCACCGCCACAGCTTGCCCAGCGTCTTGCTGAGCTCCGCGTTGTGAAGATGAGGATACTGGTCAGCCAGCTTCCTCCGCGCCGCCTGCGCCCACACCATGAACGCGTTCATCGGCCGCTTCACGTGAGGCTTGCTCTTCGGCCCTTTCTCCCCGTGAGAGGGCATCGTCACCAGCGACCAGTCGTAGCCTTTCAGCACTTGGGACACCGCGTCGCGGATGCAGGCGGGGAAGCGCTCGTCCTCCACGCCGCTCTCCAGTTGGTGCGTCATCCCGGGCGGGCGCGCCGCCTCCTGTGCTTCGGACCCTGATGGAGAGGTCGGGGACTCCGAGCCCGATCCATGCTGGGACATGGAGCTGTCGCTGCCTGCTGGACTGCGCGGGGTGTCTGCCGGGGACCGGTTCTCTTCTGTCATTTCTGGGTAGGTAAAAAAAAAAAAAGTTGCTAAGTGGCCTGATTCCCGGAGAACTCTCCAAGTGCGTAAATGCGCACGGCTCTGGAAGACTGTTTCACCCCGGAATCAAGCCTAAAATCCGAGTGAAATCAGGAAAAAAAAGCTTCTTGCCTTGAATCAGTCCTTGCTGCGTCCTCCGCCACAGCCAGGCAAAGTTTGTTTAATTTTCTTTTTTTCTTTTTTTAGAACTTTAACTCTCTTTATTAGCGACTTGCATCTCTCCTCCCTCCTCCCCTCGTTGCCCATTGGCTTCTAAGTTTTACCATCCCGGTTCCAGCTGGTTTGGCTTTACAAAGGAGGAGGAGGCAGAGGGATTGGTGACATCACATTTAGAAATTACATTTAGAATTTGAAACCCAAATGGATGATGGTTCTATTTAACGCAATACAGGTTATAGATCCTCTATTATTTTTCCAAGTTCAGATGCAGAAATGTTAAGTATTTTTATTTGAGTATTTTTAGGATATACTTCCTACTCACTATAGGCATACGCAGAGACAAATAATTTCTACTTATGTGGCCTAGATATAGCCTATATGATGCTCGTGATTTTAAAATGAATAAAAATGAGTTCACAATGATTGATCGACACAAAATGCCGACCAATATAAACATTACAAACTTCGTAAGCTAATATTGAAAATATAATGCTATTATTATCATTATTATTACTATTATTATTATATTATTATTATTATTAGCCTGTTAATTCGTGTATTAACAAATCTATTACATCTAAAGTTAGTAATAACGTTTCACACTTTATCTAATGTAGGCTATTCAGTTTTTTTAACTTCTTTATTGAGAATAAAAATATACAAACAAGGCATATTAACAACATTCACTTAAAAATAGAAATGTAGCTTTTTCCTCGGGTCGAGCACAGAAACAACAAAATCTAGGAAAAGGCTATCTCAAACTTAAAGGTCTCAATTAAAAAAAAAAAAGTAAATAAATAAAACAACTTCCGCGTTTGTTTGAAGTCACGTGACCGTGCAGCGCGTGAACATGGCGTCCACCGGTGGCAGTTCGACGAGCTCCGTGAGGAAGAGACGTGTCGACGGCAGAAAGACGGAGGCACAGTGTCCTGACGGCGGCGGGGGACATGGAGAAGACAACGGCGGGGACACGGAGACAGAGAAGAGACAGCAGTCGTTACGAACCGGGACTTACTGGCTCACCCGGGTCGTGCTGCTGCGGTCCGTCGCCTTCATTTACCGTAAGCATGTAGGCTGGTCTTGAAACTTCTTCCAAAAGACATTTGGAGGCAATATTTCGTCTGTAGTCGACGTTTAAAATGATAACTCTCTGGTTCATAGTCTCTGTTTAGTGTTCTCGTTTTTACACAGTCTGTAAAAAAGTGTTAGCTAGCATTGTGGAGTTGTCTTCATTTGTAGCCTTTAAAGTTAACATTTTGTCTGTCAAATGTCCAAAATAGCATCACTAACTAAGTACATTTACTCAAGAACTACAAATTCTAGGTACTACGTAGTCTTTTCTTTTCCTGTCACTTTCTACTTCTACTCCACTGTACTCCACTCTTTTTTCGACACTACCTATGCATTATATTTATATTTTATATTCTTATATTTCGTGTCGACACTGTAAAGGGGTTGCTTCAATCTCGTTGCACAGGTACTGCACTTGTGTATAGTGTATAGTGACTATTCTGCATTTCAGAGGGTATGAATCTACTTTTGGAATTCTATAAATCGATTTTGAATCGGTTGAGCTTGAATCGCAATACGAATCGATTTATTTATTTATTTTTTTTTAATTTTTTTTTGCACACCCCTACCTGTTAGGGCTTCCCGATATGAGGAAAATATGCATAACGTTGCTGAATATAGCAATAAGGATTTACTAATCGTTAGTTTGCTAACTACTACTCACACTACTACTAACTACTACTTATTAAAGAGTACTCGGCTCTGCATTTCTGCTGCACTCAGTCCAACGGTTTGCTTCTTGACAAGTGAAAGGAAATCCTTACCAACATTTTTTTATTGAAAAAATGTAACATTGAATAGAATGTAAAAGACAGCGTTGGAGTGACAGTTCCATTTTAAAGTCCAGTTTTCTACTGATATTTTCTTTCAATTAACACAACCAATCTCTTAATGACTTTCGCGGTATGTTGCAGCCATTTGCGATATGTTTACTGCGCCTGATGATATCGCGACCACCATTTATGCAAAAAAATAAAAAATGCAATATATTGTGCAGCCCTGTACTGGTAGAGTACTATTGTTGATGTTGTTTGAGCGCTGCAAATAATTGAATTTGGATTACCTTTTGTAGTAATACCTCAATGTAAAAGTTCTTACTGAAGTAGAAGTACACACTATTGGCAATAGAATATAATAACAGTATCAACAGTACTCACTTGGTAGACAGAATGACCAATTTCAAAGTTTTATGTTTATTACTGATCAGGGAGTTTTTCTTCTGCTTTCAGTATTCCGCTAAAATACCACAAATTGCTTGTTAAATTAAAAACTAATTTGAGGAAATCATTTCCAAATCATGAATAAAAGTCAGCAAAAAAGTGACATTACATTTTATAAATTAATATTTTAAAGTGCAGTTTCTATGCTGATATTCACTTTCAACTAACATGAAAAATCTTTCACGATGTGTACTTTGCGCCACTTGACATCGCTATGGTGATTAAAAATAAAACCGACATCTTGTGGGCGGCTGGGGCTCAGTGGTAGAGCGGTTGCCTGCCAATCGTAAGGTTGGTGGTTCGATCCCCGCCCCTGCAGTCTTTGTCGAAGTGTCCTTGGGCAAGACACTGAACCCCGAGTTGATGAGCAGGTGGCACCTTGTACGGCCGCCCCGGCCACAGTGTATGAATGTGTGTGAATGGTGAATGTTTCCTGTAGATGTAAAAGCGCTTTGAGCAGTTGTTAAGACTGGAAAAGCGCTATATAAATACAGCACATTTACATTTGTGCAGCCCTTCCCCGCTCTGCATCAAATCGATTCAGGAAAGCATTGGCTATACCCAGCCCTAGCATTGAATCCCTTTTTGTGTTTTTCACCTTCATCCCCTCTTTTCTGTAGTCGTGGCGTTCAGCGTCGCTTACAACCAGAACAAGCAGCTGATAGGCGAGCACGGCCTAATGCCCTGCAAGAGCTACCTGGAGAGCGTGAAGCGCTATGTAGGAGGGAAGATAGGCATGGCTGCCTGGGCGTACACACCCTCCATCCTCTGGCTCTTAGACTGGAGCGACATGGATGCCAACCTGGATGCCATTGCCCTGGGGGGGATGGCACTGTCTGCGTTGGTCCTAGTGACGGGAACGGCCAACATGGTTATCATGGTCACACTGTGGGTGCTTTACCACTCCCTGGTCAACGTGGGACAGCTGTGGTGAGTCTAGGATATATACATACCATACATACAAAATAAATGTGGAATGTTTGATGTCTGGGCTAGACTAAACTATTTTTTTTTTTTAATTAAACTTCAAAAATGAATTTGTTAACATGATCACCATAAATATGTAGACCAGGGGACACTCAAGCAGATTTTGTAAATTCAGGATAACTGATAAAAAGAGGCATGAACTAGTCTAATCTGTGCATCCTGGCTTGATGCGTTTCGCAATGGTCAAGCCAGGCGGAGGAAGAGCGACTAGGTCAAGCCAGGCGGAGGAAGAGCGACTAGGTCGAGCCAGGTCGAGGAAGAGCGACTAGGTCGAGCCAGGCTGAGGAAGAGCGACTAGGTCGAGCCAGGCTGAGGAAGAGCGACTAGGTCGAGCCAGGCTGAGGAAGAGCGACTAGGTCGAGCCAGGCTGAGGAAGAGCGACTAGGTCGAGCCAGGCTGAGGAAGAGCGACTAGGTCGAGCCAGGCTGAGGAAGAGCGACTAGGTCGAGCCAGGCTGAGGAAGAGCGACTAGGTCGAGCCAGGCTGAGGAAGAGCGACTAGGTCGAGCCAGGCTGAGGAAGAGCGACTAGGTCGAGCCAGGCTGAGGAAGAGCGACTAGGTCGAGCCAGGTCGAGGAAGAGCGACTAGGTCGAGCCAGGTCGAGGAAGAGCGACTAGGTCGAGCCAGGCTGAGGAAGAGCGACTAGGTTGAGCCAGGTCGAGGAAAGAGCGACTAGGTCGAGCCAGGTCGAGGAAGAGCGACTAGGTCGAGCCAGGTCGAGGAAGAGCGACTAGGTCGAGCCAGGCTGAGGAAGAGCGACTAGGTCGAGCCAGGCTGAGGAAGAGCGACTAGGTCGAGCCAGGCTGAGGAAGAGCGACTAGGTCGAGCCAGGCTGAGGAAGAGCGACTAGGTCGAGCCAGGCTGAGGAAGAGCGACTAGGTCAGCCAGGCTGAGGAAGAGCGACTAGGTCGAGCCAGCCTGAGGAAGAGCGACTAGGTCGAGCCAGGCTGAGGAAGAGCGACTAGGTCGAGCCAGGCTGAGGAAGAGCGACTAGGTCGAGCCAGGTCGAGGAAGAGCGACTAGGTCGAGCCAGGTCGAGGAAGAGCGACTAGGTCGAGCCAGGCTGAGGAAGAGCGACTAGGTTGAGCCAGGTCGAGGAAGAGCGACTAGGTCGAGCTAGGTCGAGCCAGGTCGAGGAAGAGCGACTAGGTCGAGCCAGGTCGAGGAAGAGCGACTAGGTCGAGCCAGGCTGAGGAAGAGCGACTAGGTCGAGCCAGGCTGAGGAAGAGCGACTAGGTCGAGCCAGGCTGAGGAAGAGCGACTAGGTCGAGCCGGGCTGAAGTAATTTGGGTAGATGTGCGTTGATGATTACTGATGCTAAAACGGAGAATACGCATTGTACATACTTTATACAAAGTGAGCAGCAGCTTCTTGTGGAAGTATAATCACATGAAACACAATCTTTGTAAAAAAAAAAAAAAAAAAAAGGAAAAAAAAGAATCATGGCCGCTGTAGTGAGAAAGCGAGACAGACGATTGCAGACCGACTGAATGCATAGGCAGCCTAAAAATATAAATTAACGGACCACTGCTTTGAATTGGAACTGTCATAATCATGTTCGTTTTAGCAAATGTCAAGTGGCTCATTGAATGGTTTCAGTTAAGAGCAGTAGTTGGTAAATGTATATTTTTAGACCATCATTCAGTCGGACCGCTATTATCTGCCACGTTTTTTTTCACGTCTGTTTCCTTCTTTACATACTATATGCTTTGCTCCCTTGTATATATGGACATAGAAAAGAAACACTAAATAAATTGGATTCTAAAATCTAGAAACTATAAAGATAATTGATAAATATAATGCACACTGTAAACATGAATGTAACAGAGTATTTTCTTCGGTTATTTCCCCCCCCCCCAGCAAAATATAAGGTCAACAACCATTGAGGTGTTCTCTCCCTGTTGGTACATTAATGGACAGTAGTCTACACTTTATAGTTATTGGTCCAGTGAACTAAGACTGTAATGTGGGAGGATTGTACAATTAGGATATATTCTTAAAATTGTACAATCCTCCCAAATTATAGTTGTTAAAGAATACAAAAGATCTATCTACAAAAATAATTTAAGGTGCATTGTTGCACTATAGAAACACACATGTACAGCACTTTATGTATTGCCTTTAGTAACTGACTTTTCTCATTTTAAACACATTTGGCAACTTTATCAGCCTTTTTTTTAATTATCTCAACAACTGCAGTAATATATTCACCAAACTTCTAACAACAATATGCATAACAGCAGTCTTCATACAGCGAGTGAACAGAAAAGGCTCCAGCAATAACACATCCTGGCTGTTAGCCTGGTCTCGAGCAGGCTAGCGTTAAAGAAGAAATCTCCATGGTAACTTAGTTTCTTCTGTTTTTGTGAAACCATGTCGAGGCTAAATTGAGCCAGGATAACTGGGAAATCCCGGCTTAATCCTTTATCTTGGATTTGTGAAATATCCCTCAGAAAGGGGGGAAATCCCACAGCAACACACACACACACTCCTGAAATGTTGTGCTTCCATGCCCTCATATCTTAGTTATTTTTAAAGCATTAATCAGTATTTTATACATTAAACAATATGAAAGGAATTACTTGTACTGTATTTACGAACCCACAGAGCATTATCAAGCAACTTTGCAGCTGTCCTCAGCTCCTTGGAGCCTTGAAGTTAGATTTCGGCTCATTGTTTTGGGTTCCTGGCCAGAACTCTATCTTCAACATTGTTTCCAGCATTCGCGGAAGGCAGCTGTTTCATTTTTTTTCACCGAAAAATACTGAACTGCACCCTAACCATCCAGCAGAAAACAGCAGACACAGCCAGAGACGAGCTGGGGAGCATGGTGAAGCCGTTAGCAGCTAAAGAGCCAGATATTTTCTCAGTAGTAGTGGAGGACAAGAACGTTAATATTTGACTTCCATTCATCAGGTGGACAGAGACACGACTCCAAATGATTATTTTGTGTCGGTGTTTCACCAGACACACCCTTGTCAGAGACATCTGAACGTGCTAGAAAATGTAAACACACAAAATGTTTGCTTAGTTTCTTTCATTTTCCATAAATAAATGAGAATATTCTTAAGAAGACTGGTTTACCATAACAACTTTTATATGCTTATACAATGCCAGTGTTGTATTTCCAGCTTGTTCTGCTCAAATGCAAACCAAAACAAGGAATACAGTTTAAGATAAATGTCAGATGTGAAAGAATTCCAATTTTTCTTTTCTCTTTTTCTCTCTCTAGGTACTCCTTCGGTAAGTGAACTTCATCGTTAACCGTCCCAGTTTTCAAACCTAACACAAAATCCAGGACTGCTTCCTTTGTTGCCCCACATCAGTAGAAGAGGTGGATCTGAGACAAAGCATGTATGTAAGACATTCCGGTTTGGATGCCATCTTAGTTTGTTCATGGTTACATCCCTCAAACCAAACCTGCATGGGACTGACCTTTTGACACATGTGATGTATGGATTTAGATATTTCAGACTGGTGTTTGTAGAGTAGAAATGGACGTTTTTTTTTTTTCTAATAAGGAAGCTATATCTATCCAATCCTATTATTTCAGTGGAGGAGGATTTGGGGAATTCATCTCAAACAATTAAAGATAGATCTCATTTTTGGAAGTATGCAGCTGTAGAGTCATGGATCATTCTGGATTCCGAGTCACTCTCGACTTTCTCTCGTTTCCCAAATAGTTCACACCCAGTTGTATGGGTTTAGAACTCAGCCACTGACAGACAGTTTACTGATGTGCAGTACTTTGCCTCCTTAGTTTGTGAGCCCAGTAAACTGTCATGAACATAATCATAAAAGGGAGGGTGGGAGGGGAATATTGAAGAAGGTCTAAACAGTAGCTTGTATGTAGGGCTCTGCCAAGATAAGTGGCAGCTCTGTGATTGGTAAATGACACTTTGAATTTAGTGACGCCAGGCCAATGTCTGTGGTTTGGAGATGGGGTTTCTGTTTCTCTCATAAAAAAAATAAAATCTTTTCCCCCCCCCCCTACTCTCACTGTTTTTCTCCCTTACTCTCTGTTCTCTTTTGGACCGATTACCACCCTGTAGCTGACAGTGGAGCTTAACGTCTGCAGACTAATCTCTGATTGTTCCCAAGTCTAGACAAAAACCAGAGGCCAATGGTTTTCCCTGTTAGGGGGCCTTCAGCTCTGGAATAGCATGCCTGGCAGACATTGTTCAGTTGCTTTTTAAAACTGAAAAACTGAAAATTACACAAGATCCTTACACGGTCCTCTGGAGCTTTTGACCATATAAAATGGTCTTCTTCAGTTGTTGCCAAACTGCAGAACTCAAACTCACACATTGGCCGCCTGCCGGCAGGCCAGCACATCACTACAGTGTCCCTTCTCTTTGTATAAATACAGATGAGCAGCGCGGCGTTTGTGGTCTACGCAGTTTCAGGTTTATACAGGACTCTCTTGAGATTAAGTGGGACAATGCAGCTATATTACCAGATGATATTAATGGCAGACCAATACATTCATGATTTCATTTTCTTGTTGCTTGTCCTTCTGTAATAAAGGAAAGTTTGTTACTCCTTAATATGTAGGCCTAATGTTTTTTTATTATATCTTACTTTGGTTTCATAACCTTTTCAATTAGTCTCCCATCCCTGGACCACTAACGTGGCCTATATACGTATATAGTGGCGTTTACCTTCATCACACAGGGAACACCACAAAAGCTTCATCTTTTTATTTTGGTGCTGTCACTTTTCAGAATAAAAAAGAATATTGTTTCACATATCTGCTCACATTATGTATTTAAGTCACTTTTTCTTTGTCCCTTTTGATTGTTCTGTATGAACTCTAATTGTACAAAGATGTTTAGAATTAGACATAGCTTATAGAGATTTGTGCATACGGTTGTAAAACATGTTCTCAAGTTGTGAATAAGGGTTTGAAATTAGGCCTAGTCATTAGGGTCCATTTCCCGAGGAACATTAATTCTCACTGCTCACTTTTAAAGCAAAGGCTAAATAATAACAATACATTTTATTTATATTGTGCTTTACATGGTAGGCTAGTCAAAGACACCAGCACATTTATCACAAAAACAGAAACATTAAACTAGCATATTTTAAAGCAATTAAAACACAGTGTAGCATACAACTTTGTAAAAACGTGGAGTGACTAGTAGGCTAAGTAGATATTTTGACATCCTCACACATTCAGTCGGTCCTCTATAGTCTGTTGGGCTTTTGCTCTCCGTTAGATAACAGCCGGATTTCCCTTTCTGCATATTATATGCTTCACCTCCTCGTTATTTTCCATATTATGCTTCACCTCCTCGTTACTTTCCATTAGAAGCTGCTGCTCATTGGGTGAAACATATGGCGCATGTGTCTTCTCCATTTCTGCATCAGTAAATCTGTGATTGATACCGTGGTCTATTTGAGAAAGCTGTGAACGTGCACTTATCCCAGCTATCTCCACCTGGCTGGACATAGCTCCACCTGTTCATCCTGGTTATCTCCACCTGGCTGGACATAGCTCCACCTGTTCATCCTGGTTATCTCCACCTGGCTGGACATAGCTCCACCTGTTCATCCTGGTTATCTCCACTGGCTGGACATAGCTCCACCTGTTCATCCTGGTTATCTCCACCTGGCTGGACATAGCTCCACCTGTTCATCCTGGTTATCTCCACCTGGCTGGACATAGCTCCACCTGTTCATCCTGGTTATCTCCACCTGGCTGGACATAGCTTCACCTGTTCATCCTGGCTCGGCAAACGTGCAACCAATTAAGCTGCGACAAGCGGATCACACTTAGTCAAGCTGCGCTTTTTCAGTTTTCCTGGATATCTTTATTCTACTTTCGTGCAACAGGCCCCTGGTGTCTGGGCTGAGCTATCATCTAATGTTACCAGCAACCACACTGGAAGTTTAATCACTGAGGGCTAGCAGCCTGGCTGCAACTATTTGCTATTTGTCCAGAATATTTCAAAAGATGACCCCCAAAAAGTCAACAGCCCATGTCGGCTCCATGGGAAGAAAATAGAAGACATCCTCGCTCACCTGCAAAAATTTCACTTGTCAATTAATGCAATACCGAAGACTTCACATTATAAGATTATGAATACAAGCACTTAATAAACTAAGATTATGCTGAAATACAATGAAATAAGTAGTTTTAATAACATACTTTAGAGGAACAGTCTCTAATCTGCAGTTCATGTTCTCTGGTTAAGCAGTGGGACTACTGGTAATTGAGCTGTTTAACAGCCGAGTAGTCAGATTACTTCTGGATCTTTTCCCGGACTGCATGTCCTATTAACTTCCACCACCTCATATTCTAGTGTTTGATATGAACAACCCATAGCCCACAAATTTACTGTTTGTCTATATTTTAGTGTCCTGTGTGTAGATAATTGCATTAACTGTAGTTTGCTCTCTGTGACAAACTGTACCTTTTAATTTAGAGGAACCACTTTTTCCCACACAAACGATACTCTGATGGTTTTTGTCCAGGTTGGGAGAGTCTGCTGTTGGAAACAGGATTTCTGGCCATTTTCCTCTGTCCAGTGTGGACTCTGTCCCAGGTCCCCCGCCGCTGTCCCCCCTCCCTCATCTGCATCTGGACCTTCAGGTGGCTCATTGTTCGCATCATGCTGGGAGCTGTGAGTAAAACACTCTTCACAAAACAGGGTTTGCTGCATCTCTGGGGCCACCCGGGGGAGAAAGGAAAAAAGTTTGACAGGAAACAAATAGCAATGAGATTATTTTTGGATGATTTTTTTTTTGCATAGAAAATTCTCATAGTGGCACTTTAACTTGTCAAACACAACCAGATCATGTTGATTGGAGTTGACTTAGAACCTGCCTCTTTCCTAAAACCCATTCCCTACCCCCAGCACCCTGATTAACGCATTTCCTGTCGGGAGAACCTGAACAGACATTGGTGATATTCCTGTCTAGGAGGAAACAAATATTGTAAATTTAAGCAGAAAGGCATGCACTGTACATACACACACCTGGATACTTCCAGCAAGCCAACATGGAGAAATGAAACCATTTTGCAAGATTATAATTTCCTGGCATATTCCAGTGTTTGTCCTCCTGATTTTAGTTTGTTACTTTTGGAGCCATGTTTTGCTGAAAAACCACTGCCAGTATTTGGAAATCCAACCCAAATATATGGTCGGCTAAACAACGTGTCTGGTTGTTTGACAGCTTCCATAGTGAATTTTAGACCACCGGCTCAGTTGTATCTGCCAATCAGGGCAGTTGCTGCAAATCCTGCTGAGTTTTTCCTGTCAACACAAGGGGAACGACCTCGGCCCCGTTTCCCTGTAAAGACCTCATTTCATTCAGCAATGTTATATGCCGAGTCCCTACAATGTTGAGGGTTCTGTTGGAAATTCAGATAGCAACCCAGCTGGCCTGGATGCCAGCTGACCTTAGCCCCGCCCACAACATTTAAGGTCGGGAAGTTTGGGCTGGACTAGATCCATTGTGGAGCAATGCTCAAACAAGAGTTGAGTTCCGTTGACAACCATGTGTCGCTTAACACACGTCACATACTCACTGCCCAGTAAACCAGCATCAGACTCATATTCTGACTAGAATCTGAGAATGACGACATCAGGCTACAACCCAACAACACCTAAACGTCTGTACACAGAGTTGGGGATTTTGAAAAATGTAACTTAAAAAACAAACAAATCATTTATGTTTTGCTGGACTGCATTTATGTTCTCAAGCTGTGGTCAACCTTTTTCAAGTCACAACCCCCCCCACAATTTGTGACCTCCCTGACATCGTGAAAGAGAGCTGCAAACAGTAGGATTGGGCATCGTTTGGTCCCCCCCCCATTTCCAAGTTCTCTTTTAAAATTGTGGCTGGTGCCTAAACAGTACCTGATACTTTAATAAAAAAAAAAGTTTATAAAAGAAAGAAGAGCCTTGACCAACTGCCACTTTGCTTGTTTGAAATCCATGATATCTCTCATATATATACTCTGTCTAATCAAATCTAAGGATAATTATTGCTTTGGTCCCTAGGACATTTTCAATTATCTTATTTTTAATATACTAAATGATTAATGAAATAAAGAAAAAAATGTCAGATTAAAAAACAAATGAAAATAATCTTTTGTGGCCCTAATTTGTTTCGGCACAATATTCACTTAATCAGTTTGTCATCAAATCTAAGGATAATTATTACTCATGACAGTTGCCTACTATTCTACTTGTTTCCTACTTTGAATTACAACCACCATCATGCTTCATTGTTCAATAGATATTTCATTATTGTGTAAATTCTGCTTGCGTTTCTGCTGCTTTTTATTTTTGAGTGGGTTCATCATCTCTGGTGACATTAGCAGAAGGCGTTGATGTTACTCTGTCAGACTGTGCAAAGTATTTAAAGAAGTCACCATAAACTATTATCTATAAACTAATATCTGCTGAGGAGGTCACTTTCAGCCCAATTGAATCAAATGATTAGATTTAGGCAATTTTGAGATTGAGATTTGGGATTTTCACAATGAGATTTTCCTTTTATTTTGTAATTTATAACCGTGCTTCATTCAAGTGCTGGTAAGAATGTAAGACTTCTATAAAGTTTGGCACTTAGTCCGAAAATCCAGTCCAGACGTCAAACAATAAACGGAAAAGTTGTCGCAGAGGCTACGTTTTTCTATCAGCTACTCAGCTCTGTTTTTTTTACCAACTCTGCGTGAGATGTTTTGGGAAAACATAGATTCCAAAGTGTAAGGAACGTTCCTAGGAATTCACATTTGCATATACTTCACAGTGACCAATTCACTACAGATGACATGATTATACGGGGTGAGAGCCCAAGGTGTTTGGAACTACCATGAGCAAAGACGCCGTCACACAGTGATTTGTTTGTGCGCCGCTCAGCAGTGTGAAGGCCAGTACGGCTGCCACGGTCCCTCAGTGTTTGATCCCCCCCGGTCACACTCGTTTATTTATCTGACAGCCGGTGGGTCCCCACTGCTTTGCGTCTGCTTCACAGTTTGTGCTTGTGAGGACAACATAGCTTAGCACACGCTTTAAAGAACCCCTGAGCCAAAAGAAATTAGCGGAACATGGTGTGCATGAGCCCACCCGTCATGTTTGTTTAGTGTGTTTTTGGACGTGACTTAGAAATGTCCCAAATTGATTACATGAGGGGCATTCTTTTCCCCACATCATTGTACATGCTGTCATGGTGGCATATGCACATCAATATTTTCTAAATGCAGTAAGATGGGTATCTTGTACTAATACTGGGGATGGGCTAATGTGCTTTTACCATTACTGTTGTTGCATTTTCCACTTATTATCCTTTTTAACCAACTGTTGCAATCATTTCAAATACTCTTTTAAGATGTCTTTCTTTGGAACATATAAACAGTTTTGAGAGTGTTGCGGAAAGCTATCCCATTTATTCAGAAGGAATCAAACGCTCCTGTTTCCTTGGTTACGTATGAAAATAACAACAGACTCCGCTAAGCTACATAAAGCACCACCTTATAAGGGAAGTAGGCTATATAGCTCACTAGAACAAACAGAACTTCCAACACACACGCACACACACACACGCACACTATGCTGAACAAGAGTGTTCACATATTTGCATATGTAGTAATTAATAGATTAATTGCCTTTATTACTGTGGCCATAAGCAAACCTAGATGTGTTCAACATACCCTGCAAATTGTGTTTGGACATTAAGCAGCTAGTGGGATTTAAGCTTGTTTACTTCAGCAGCCTATGTGGGTAATTGGCTCCAGAAAGTGTGGCTAATGGGATCTGATAGGACCATGTTAGCTCACAAACTGTGAAATACAGTAAATATTCTGAAATACAATTAGCCGTGTTTACATAAGGGCTGAGCGGAGTACAACTGATTCATATGCGGCCCTTTTTAATTTCCTTTTCTTTACAAATAGATTAGCTTGAGGTCAGCCTGTCACCCTCGGTCCACATCACGATAGTTCTTCATTTTTTAAAGGCTGTCTTCAAATTAGTGCTTGCCAGACCATCCTCCTCCTTTATTGGCATTTCTTTAAACCAATCACAGTCATCATGGGTGGTGGTAAGCTCCATACGGATCCGCTGCATGATAGCCTCAGGAAAGAACTTGTTTTGGTGGAACATGTGTATGTTCAAAAGTAGTTTTAGTCCACCAGTGTTTAGATGGAAGGTGACGGACATCCGCTTGTTGAAACACAACTCTGACATTTTTACCTTTTGAGTTAATATTGTGAAATGTTTGCCAAACGGTTACTTATTTGTGTAGTGTATGACATGCGTAGTGTATGACATAGTCTTGCGGTCTGCCAATCTGGGTCAAGGGAATACAAATAATGCGGGTCTGTGCGGGATGTCCCTCTGACCAATCAGGGAGCTGCAGTGTTTTAACTCCACCTTATGGGCTTAGACTTTATTGACAATGTTTCATTTCCGGGATGGTTCAGGTGCCGCTAGAAATTTCGACGGATGTCCCCAATCTGAGGACTATGGTTCCCTGGTCCTCAGATCTCTGCAGGGTAAATCCAGACAGCTAGCTAGACTATCTGTCCAATCTGAGGACTATGGTTCCCTGGTCCTCAGATCTCTGCAGGGTAAATCCAGACAGCTAGCTAGACTATCTGTCCAATCAGAGTTTTCTGAAAAAACAACTTTTGAACATAAACGTTCCATCAAAACCAGTTCCCTCCCCCAAGTACCAAACACTATCCACAACTGTTGCTAGTGTAAAACCAAAAAAAGTTGAGAAAAGTCTAGCGGTGCCATGCAGTGGAAGAAGGGCATAAATGAGACCCTGCTGTGGTGCTGCCAACATGGTTCCTGTTGCTTTCTTTTTAAAACCCTCTTTTAAATTTTTGATTGTTGGGATCCAGGGTAAATCTTTGCTTTGCCAGTCTCGTCTATTAAAATCGTGCGGTTTACCTCACGTCAAATGCATTTTCGTCCGTCTCAGCGTACCTGAAAGACAGACAGAACTTGTGGTCTTTACCTCAGCTGTTTTGGAAGAGGGGGGGGAGGGGGGGAGTTCTGTTTTAGCAAGTCAAAGTACTTCTCACCAGGACTTATTGGTAGAACATGCTGACAGAATATGTCTCGGTCTTCTTTTAGTGAGACGTTGATGGAGAGTTTACCCTTTTTTTGTTTTTACATACATTCTGAGAGTATTGAAATTAGTATTTGTTACTCTCAATAAAATGTCAGTGTTCTTCCTGGAAATTTTCCACACCTGGAAACGGGTTAATTCACATTAGTATCCTTTCCCCAGGGCTCTGAACGCTCCAGGCAGACTGCTCTGATTAGGTCTGAGGTCTGTATATCACGCTGTAAAGAACTCGTGACTGAATTGGACTGGATCCTCTCAGCAGCCAGCATCTGCAGTCAACAGCCACGGCTCGTAATCAGAGGGAAATGTCCTGCTTTTTCTAAATCTGGTTAGAGAAGTCAGCGTACAATTTATTCCGCATTCCGTTTGGTGTGAGAGAGTGAGAGGTCAATATTGACAGTCCCGTGTCCTAGATAGCACCCTATTTACTTAATTTGGGGAAAAAACAGAGGACACATTCCTCTTGTGAAAGTGTACTTGCATGAACCTTAGTTTTATCATGTATTCAAGTTTTGATTACTGAATTACATGGTGCATTGTAAAGATTTGAAAAATGTTCGGATGGATGTCATGTGCTCCTCTATTGAATATATATTCTGTATTGAGTTGTCCGATGATGTACACATGACCATATTATATCATGTCCTGCGACAATCATGGGCTTGTTCCTTGGGCAAGTTATTTGCTCCAGATACTGCCACATCTGTGTGTGTGAATGTTTTCGTATGAGTAGGTTGCACCTTTTATTGCAGCCTATGCCACCAAGACTGGAAAAGCACTATATAAATCCAGTCCGTTACCATTCTACTAATAATGCACAATTATAACAATGACCATCAATCTATCAGGGTTGTTTGTGTGCTTTCAGATACATTCCATGACACTCTTAGTTTTTTTTAGTAGCGCGCATACTTGGGATGTTACCAGAACCGATACTACAATACACCTTCCAGTTCTAAAATGATGAAACACCAACGATGCCCTTTTTTTTTTTTTTTTTTTTTTTTTTAAAGGCACCGTTAGCAACGATACCAGTGTTAGCAGCATCGGTGTTGCGCCACTTCTGGAACTGATGGGGGCAGTATATGCTTCAGAGTGCCCTTCTACATCAGATTCATATCTTTCCGAAAAATATGAACAAGAGTCATCTCCACCTGACCTAAAAAAATGGCATGTTCGCAGCATCGGCAAGCCTCAACTTTTTGCACCGATCAAATCTCACGTAATCTAAACCCAAAGAAAATGTATTTGTTTTTTTCCCCTAATGACGGACAGTCAATCTGGATAATTGGTTAATCTGGATAAAAGTTCTACAGCGTTGTTTGTGTTTGTTCATATTCCCCCACAAAAAGTGTATTTTTATTTGACACACTGGTATCGGATCGGTACTCGGTATCGGCCGACTTGCAGGGTCAGGTAGCAGAATTGGTATCGGAACAGCTCTTATTTAAAGTTGTCATTATGTGCTGGGAAGTACTGGACTGACCCACTGCACTTCTTCCCTTTCTTCTCTTCATTCCTTTTACTTTGTCCTCTTAATTCATTTAAGTTGTTCAGCTTTGATGTTGTTAATTATATGCAGTACAGACTGTTATCTACAAATGATCATGCCTTAGCTGTCTGCTCTATCTTGCCAATCTTTGGATTTGAATTATTTATGAGGAGAGGTTGATGCTTTTATAACTCCCGGTGCCTTCAGTGACCGTCAGCCTACAGTTGTGTGCTTTTGCCAAACCGTGCTCCCCTCATTAACGAGGACGAGGGGGACACCTAATCAGGTTTTATTCCCTTTGATCCGTTTCAGCTAAATACGGGATCTGAGTGACTGACTGCAGTTTGTAATCCGTTTTTCTAATGCACTGTTGATCGTTGCTTATTTGACTTTTATTTACAACAGCACCAAGTACAGTGCATCATAAACTGTAACATGTTTGTGTGTTTTCGGTCTTTTTCAGGGACTCATTAAAATCAGAGGTGACAAATGCTGGAGAGACCTCACCTGCATGGACTACCACTACGAGGTGGGTGTAAACAATGTTATTGTGTATATTAAGCTAGAGTGACCCCCCCACCCTTTACAGTGAGATTTATAAAACAACACTGTGTCCCTTTGGTCTCTCTCCCCACTTCTTGCCTGTCAAGGTATTGTGTAATACAGGTAGACTGACATGCTGTGTAACCAATCACAAAGGCAGAATAAGAACTGGAAAGGCCCTATCTTGCACCTGGCGCAAAGCAAAGCCTGACGCAAGTGTCTTTGCTAGTATAAGACCGACAGAGTTGTCAAATTCCCATCCAGCGCCCACGCCGTTTAAATACACTGTCTTGGTCTCGTCTCGTTGGGGTTGAGTTCTGTTAACAGTTCAGTTGCGTTCCGTTGCTCTGATTAGTTATGAGATTATGTTATGAATAATAATTTTTTCTGCAAAAGAAAACTCTTTCGGGGGGAAAAAGAAATCTGCAATATATGCATATGATGTTTTATTTTTATTGCTGCAACAACAAACAAAGAGGACAGGGTGGTTTGCATGAGTGACAAAGGAAATAAGAGAAACTAGGATACAATCTCAAGGCTCTTTGAGTTCTGGGAAGAGCAGTGCAGAAAGCATCACACAGCAGTGAGCCCTCATGAAAACTATCAAAATACCAATTTAAGAGGGCAGTGCATCACAGACTAGGCTCATTTTTTAAATCATTCTTGTCGGCAGATTGCCAGTATAATTTAGTAAATTTCCCAAAGGCCTGTTTTCATTGATAATCTTAACATCTGAAGACTGATGCAGTTATGCAAAGACATTGAGTCATCCTGGCCTTCTCTCCTGAACTCACAACGGGCTAACCACACCAGGGCAACACATTACAGGAACCGCTGTCAGGGGTTTCAGTAAATCAGCCTCTTTTGCAGACCGTGAGGTTGTGTTTGTTTTTCCCCTGTGGGACGTTCAACCGCTCTGACCCACACCGCTGTTACCAAGCCGCAGAGGGAGAAGGGCCGTCTTATGTAATTAACATAGACAGGAATACACTGGCTCCTATGGGACAGGATGACTGGAGATGACACTCAAATATCAAGAATACAATATACTGTAGATACTCACGCAGTCTGTAATACAATGGGAATGGAGGCTGGACTGTAATCCACTGGCTCCCATGGGACTGGCTAACTTGTGCAGAGATTATAGCTAAAGGAAGGGAAACAGAAATGATATACCCCAAACAGGAACTGTCGCAGTTTCTGGCTTTTTAGTTTGGAAAAGAAACTGCATTTGATTTACTGGTTCACTGCATTGTAAATGTGCAGTCATTTATCCCTCTACTCTTAGTTCCCAGGGTTAGGACAGTTTTAGCATAGCTAATGCCATGGAAATCACTGAGCCAGTGATTGTCAACCCGTGGGGTTTTAAAATGATAAATGGGATAAGATATTTTTTTCCACTACTCTAATTCATCATCTCCATTTCTTGTAACATATCAAACGGTCTCTGTCCTCTCTGATAGTGAATCATAAAAAGCGGGCTGAACAGGGGAAGCATTCTTTGGCTGAACCACTGTGCATTATGTAGAACATGATTTTATGTCACAAAGTCAGTGCTTTTTCTTTCTTTTAAGGGATTATAAACCAGGGGCTCTCACATTTGTGACGACTGAGCGCCAGTTTCCTTTTTCCTTAAGATAATGTTTTTGGGGCCTTTTTCTTTATTAGATAGTATAGATGGATGGGAACGGGGGTGAGAGGGGATGACATGCAGCAAAGGGCCGCATGTGGAATTCAAACCTGGGCCGCTGCCAAGGACTGAGCCTACATGGGGCGCTCAGACTGAGTGCCCTTTTAGGGAGACAGTATGTGATTGAGTGCTGTAAAGGGAAAATGCCGTTGCGAGTTGTACACTGAAATCGCTAACTTTGGCTAAGAGCACTAGCATACATGACAGAAAACTATTCCTGCAACACTTGCGTGGTGCCACTTGTTGCCATGCAGCCAGTATCTTTCTGCAAGCTGCCATTCTTAACTCTGACTGAGGCTGGTAATGGGTCTGCTAAATGTTAGCTAGCAGCTCTGTGACACTGTACTCAAGCACAGTGGCGCTTTCCTTTTTTGCGGTTCTTTTTTGTCCTTGTGCGTCTCTGTTATAAATCCAGCTATATATCATTGGGTGTCTACAGGGTTTTGTGGGGACAAGCTAACAGACATTTGCCTAATTAAACATTCAGCAGGTACAGCAACAGTAGCATGTTCTCCTGACAAATGCAAGTCCTGTAATCAGTGATGCAATGATGGATGCTTTTGCAAACAATTATGACCCTCCTTTACGCGTGCAACTACATTTCATCAATTACACTCGTCCTTAAAATTAAGATGTGTACGATCCATGCGTGGGCAATGGCTAACAAAAGTTTTATAATCTCACTTTTAGCTAAACTCTGAATTCAACTCTAAAATGGGAGAAAATGCTTGCAAAGGGGATTTTTTTTAGTTACATGGTGACAGGTGTTTAAAATGTATTAAATCATATTAAAATGTGGACCTTATTCCGTTCTGGGTTAGTTTCTCTGACCTGCTCCAACCTCAGCGGTCAACAGCCTTACGGACACACACACACGGACACACACACGGACACACACACGGACACACACACGGACACACACACACTCTACCAGAAGCCTTATTGACCCTCTCTGACACACTGCTCTCTTTCAAACGTGCAGATCCCCTCCTGTCCTGACTCCCCGGGGGCTGTGTAGGTGTGTTTCGGCGTAGTTGGTGTTGTGTTTGCTTTGGTTTGTGTGCTGTAATGCAGCTTGCGTGCAGGCCAGGTGGGGTTGTTTGGTTGTCTGAGGTTGCAGGCTCCTTGCCTTTGGATTTCTATGGGTATTTAGGTAAGCTACAGGTTAAACAACCCCCATTTTTTCTTCTCCTTCCATTCCATAAAAGACTAGTGTGCTAGTGTCTTGTTCACTCCCCCGCCAACCTATTTCTGTGCTGTGTTTATTTTTCACCACCTCACCTGACACTATTTGCATGTTGAGCAGTTACACAGTTTGCATGCGACCACCACACACACACACACGCACACTTAATCATACAGTTTGTACACAAACCCTGCACAACTCTGTATGTGTCTGCTTTTTTGTAGGTGGGGTTGCCTTCATTTAAATAAATGTTCCACCTCTATTTAGACATGGAAATGTTTCCCCCAAGGTGCTCCATACCAGGCTCAGACAAGATTTTAGTGCCAGTCAAGCAAAGAAAACATGCGTTTCAAAGAATGGAAGAAGTCTATTTTTAAAGAAAATGGTTGATACAAGTATGAACATTAATGGATTCATGGAACAAAAACCAATTGATTAGAAGTCACGTTTTATCTTGATGCCCCCTTTTTTCTGACAGGTCTGCTGCTACTAAGCCTCTGGTATCGTAGTCTGGAGTAGAGCTGTAATCGGGCCTTAAAAGTCAGACCCCACAAGGCCCGAGACCGACAAGTACATTCCACAGCTTTTTAAAAGCTTGAACCTGTTTACAGCCCAACATTATTAAAATGTGCGCACACACAGCTCGTGTCAAGAATGAGTCATTTATACATAACCTGGCTCATTATTCTCATTATGCATATGGTCAAAAGTTTTCCACACATCACACTTTTTTTATTTCTTTGTCGCTGCAACTGAAATGTAATTGCCAGAGCCAGAGGCCAGCCTCCGTTTCACCTCCTCAGCATCCATTCTCGCGCTAATTGAAAAGCGTCACCTGACCACTCATTTACCGCGCAACCTGGAGCGCAAGCCGGAGCCTGTGTAAAATTATAGAAATGATTATAAGATATTATACATCTTCAAAGATAAAGATCTTCAGCTCTTGTCTGGAGCTCACATTTCCACCTTTGTCTTTGCTCCTTTTCACCCCCCCCAGACCCAGCCAGTTCCTAACCCAATGTCCTACTACATGCATCACTTCCCATGGTGGTTCCATCGCTTCGAGACATTGTCCAACCACCTCATCGAGCTCATCTTCCCGTTCTTTACCTTCTTGGGCAGACGAATGTGCATGGTCAACGGAGCCATCCAGATTCTGTTCCAGGTATCTCACACTCTGTTCACCAACTCACAGGAGCATGTGATAACAAACACTAGTGCTGTTGGCATCTTGTGGGGAAAGCCGGTATTAGCCATAGCATTATTATTATTATTGCATTAAACCTGTTTCCTGGCCTATTTAAGGTGATGTTCAATTCCATTAATCACTGTTTTTTTTGCAATGTATGTCACTGTGCAATTGAATTTCATTCGTGCATCATTTGCCATTGGCATCAGAGAGCTCATGTTAGTGTAAGTCAATTTTGCGTGGTTCAAAAGAAATCCGTACTCCCAGTCCACATGTTGGTTGAACTGCTTATAATGCCCCATCATACAAAAGTGATGAAATAAAATCAACCCAGCAGTTGTTTAATTATAATATTGTGTGTGTCTTTTCACTTTGTCTTGTCTTTTGTGCTTCATAGGTGGTTCTGATAGTGAGTGGGAACCTCAGTTTCCTAACTGGCTGACCATTGTTCCCAGTCTGGCCTGCTTTGATGATGCAAGCCTGGGCTTCTTGTTTCCCTCTAGAGGTGGAGCCAAGAAGGCAGTGCTCGAGATACAGAATGAGGATGCAGCCGGGCTCACCCCCACTCCCACCAAAGGTACTCAGGCGCTGTGTTCACAAAACACCCTAATGGTACGTGTCCATATAGTCGTTTGTTTCCCCGCTAGTGTGCTGGCCACCAACAGTTATAATTTTTTCAAAACAGATCATAATGGAGCCTTGTTTGGAATATAAAATTATGTTTCTAAAAACATTCTATGCATGAAATAAGCTTTGCAGATGCTAAATCTATCTTCAACAATCATGACTCAAAGCATTGCATTGAATTGCACAGCTGCTCCCATAGACATAAATGGGAAGTGTGGAAATGACTCGGATAGTAAACATGTACTACAAGGCTAAATGTAGAAAGTGAACTTCATCCATCCATCCATCTCTTTAAATGTGGGATGTAGGGCTGGGTATCAATCAAAAATTTTCGATACCGGTACCAATACCGATACCTTTACTTCGATATCGGTTCCTGAATGATACCTTTTTCAATACCAGTTTTATAATATCAATTCTGAGAAAAAGAAAATTACACAACACAATAAAGTTCAAATCTTGAGTTTTATTTTTAGCTCAGATTTTTCCATTCAAAGTACTTCTCTCATATATATATATATATATATATATATATATATATATATATATATATATATATATAATATACATATACATATACATCAGAGTCAGAGGCTACTGTGAGGAGAATATAAAAATAACAGTGAAGATAAGGTTAGCTGTTTAACCAGCTGACCCAATGGATAAGCATATTTTTACAAACATGGACAAAGTATTGTCTGTAAATGTTAGCTTTTGATTTAGCTAGCTACGCAGCAATAGAATAAGGTAACTCAGCACGATGCACGTGTTAAGTTGCAGTAACGCTAATAAACATAAACTTGCCTGTTGAAATCCCAGACACAGTGCCGTCCTCGGTACTCTTTGATGAGGCGGAGTCCGGTGGGGGATGTTTTGAATCACTCGGAGTCGGCTCTGGTTTTGCATTGCCCACGGGCGGCTGAGAGGAGGAGGACTGCGCAGGCTGCGCTGGCTGCGGTCCGCTCTTCTTGCAGTCAAACACTGTGCAACTTTCCGCTCTTAAATTGATCCCGTGCACTATCAGGTGCTTCATCAAATTAGTCGTGTTGCCAGCCTTAGCAACAATGTCTTTTTTGCATATATTGCATTTCGCACTGTTGGCATCAATCTTAATAAAGTGAAGCCACACTTTTGATGTAGGTGGCATTTTTAAGCGGTACAACGATGCTCGCAACCAGTTCACAACAGATACACGTGAACCCCGTCTGTTGGCGTAACCACGTATGTATTTTTCCTGGGTGACGCAATCACGTTTAACGTTACAGCCAATCACCGAAACTTGGCACCGAAAGACGAGGCATAATTTGATACTGTGTAAAACCGAAACATTTCGGTCGGTACCATTTAAAAAAAAAAAAAAAAAAACGAAGTTTGGTACCCAGCCCTAGTGGGCTGTCAATTGATTAAAATATTTATCGCAGTTAATCGCACAATTATTCATAGTTAACTCACGATTAATTGCACAAGTTTTTAATGCTCTCATCAACATGGACGCAGACAAATATGCTTGCTTTATGCAAATGTTTATTATTATTGCAACAGTCTACAACAATGACAAATACTGTCACTGTTGAAAGTTTGTTGCTTGCAGAGTTGTCCAGGCGTCTCCGTTGTTGACTATTCAGCACGGCGTGCCTGTGGCGTCCAGGCGTCTCCGTTGTTGACTATTAAAAACGGCGTGCCTGTGGCGAGGGGAGGAGGGTTCACTGCGTCCGCCGTATGCCGGGCCAGCAGAGGGGATTCTGAGACTCGACGTACTCCGGTGGCATTCAAAACACCCTTCTGCTTTATGCATTTCTTCCAAGGAGCTTGGTTTCTGCTAGCCATCCACAAGATTACTGCTGCAACGCTTCATGATTTTACAAACTAAGGGGCAGCACGAGGACCAAATCACAGAACACGTTAATCACGCATCAGGAACATAAGTGGTGTTCAAAATGAATTTACCTAAATCTCGTTATTATCACGTTAATTTTGACAGCCCTACTTCAGTTCAAACTTTGATACACACAAGAGGTCCAGAGACTCTTGTGGCGACATTGGCATCTCAGTAACAGTGGATGGTAATAGGTACAGGAGGAAGGGAATTATGGAAGAAAAGGGGAATTATGGGAAGAAAAGGGATTAGCACTTGGACAGCTGAGAAGCTGGGAAAAGGTTGACATATGGTTTATTGGATTTTAATGTTATGTGGTTCTATTTTTTACAATACAGACTCCTTAAAATGTGGTTAAAGCACAAGTGGCCCCTCTCTAATTGGTCTCATTGGACCTATTAGTGTCTTTGCTTTATCGTAAGATGTGGACTGTAAAATAGGTGTTTTAATCATTTCAACAGACCCAGAAGGTCTTTTAGTGTGAAGACTTTTAGTCGGATTATGTTGATGTGTTTAACATGCGTTGGATAAGCAGGCGGACGCAGGTAGGAAGGAAGGAAGTGATGTGGACTCAGCCAACATGTGTCTGCACCAGCCGTCCCATGATCTCACAGGTCAAACCTCTTCCACTGAAGTCCCCATACACACAAATACATATTAGACTTAAACATTAACTAGCACTAATCCTGTACCAGGAAACATGTTGTCCTCCGTAAATGATGTCTCCCTTTCTAGGCCTAACACTAACAAATATGTCACCTTGATTTTGGCTGTAATTACAGTTTTTCTCTCATTTTGAGATCCAGGACAACTAAAAGCATTTCTCTAAAAGTCAACTAACTTTAACTTGTAGTGTGACTGTTTCTGCACTACAGTTGTACTGTTACTACACTGCACATTTCTGTCTATATGGTTCATACTGAATATAGCCGTATTTATTCTGTTTTTCTAATAATCCACTGCATACTGTATATCTAAATTTTTCTGACTGCTGTTATTGCTACTACATTGCCCATATCTGTACATGATGTTCATACATTTTCAAAATATATAGCCATACTTATTCGGCTCTTATAATGTAACTAATATACTGCTCATATTAATATTTAATTTATATACTCTGAAACACCTTATGTAAGTTCCAAAAAACAATCTTAAAAAGAAAACTGCTCTATATTTCCTGTCCTGTCTATACTTGTATCACATTGCACTATTCTGCTCTTTTTGCACTTCTGGTTGTATCCAAACTGCATTTTGTCGTCTTTGTTCTTGTACTCTGCACAATGATAATAAAGTAGAATCTAATCTAAAAATAAATGCTCCATCTGCTCCTTTAGGCAAATCAGGAGCGACTTCATCAAATCTGTCTAAGAGCAGTGTCTAAATATAGAGTAACGAATTATCAAGACTGGTGTTTTTCAGGCTAATTTACTCGTTCTATGTGTGTGAGTGTTAACTTTATGTAGCCTCTCATTGCCAAACCCTATCCACAGTGCTGTGGAGTAAAGTCTGGCTACACCACAGATGCATTCCTGAATAGGAGAAAAAAAAAACACTCTGCACTGTTTGCATTTCCTTAAAACTACGCTCCGGACACGAAGAAGGTGGCTCTGCAAAGAAAGTCTGGGGAAGGAACTTGTTTTGGTAGAACATTAGTACCCGCAAAAGAAAACACCACATACAATATGAAATGAAGATGGTTACACAATACCAAAAAATGCAGTAACGTGAGGTATTTAGCTGGAGACATGGTTTAAAATAATTTGCTTTTACCAGTATATCGCTATGTGTACTTTGTCCATAACAATACTCTCCAATCCCAAACGTTCCAGTTAGATAGGAAATGCCGTGAAAAATACTCTGTAAATCTCTACAATCCTTCCCTGAAAGAACCGAGCAATTAATTTTTCAGCCTGTAGCTTGCTAGCTCAAAGGTTGTTGCGAATGCATTTTGAGAACGGCAACACACAGAGGGCGGAATGTGAGGGGCCTCTTCCTTTAAATGTTGATCCCGACTATACTCTATGTGATGCAGGTATGTGGATGCGTCGGGTGATGAACATCGCTCTGGGCATTCTGATTGGCTGCCTTAGCGTTCCCGTGGTGATGAACCTGTTAAGCTCCAAGCAGGTGATGAACACCTCCTTCGACCCGCTGCGTATCGTCAACACCTACGGGGCCTTTGGCAGGTACGGTACAGTCAGGGCTCTGATGAGATCCGTGGGTCCTTAAAACAGTCTTAACAAACTGCCTAAATGTAAAGGTCTTAACATGTTTTAAAAATGCACTTTAAAGATGGTAAAAAGCACCCGCACTTTTAGATCTTGCACTCTCATGTTACGTCTACAGTTTTGCATTTGTATACAGTACATCAACCCAGCAGCCTTCGACCCTCTTTCCCCCCTCGTACAGAGCTTTTAGTTAGCATTTAGTTAGCATAAGCTTAAAGCTATTCTTCCTGGGGTCCTGATATCTGTCTTGTGACAATGCAATTTGCAACATCACATTAAACACAACACACACAGAGACATCATTTCACATTACACAGCATTTCACAAAATACAAATCATATTTAAAATTGACAGCTAACGCAATAATCATAAAAAAAGGAAAAGACATTACGCTATTCCGGATGAATCTATTTTAAGCAAGAAGAGATAACAAAGAAGCCCTATAACAGACTTGCTACTAAATTAATATTACGCACCTCTGTCCAGCATTACCAAGGAGCGCACCGAGGTGATATTCCAGGGCACTCTAAGCCCGGATCCCAAGGACCCTGAGGCGCTTTGGGAGGAGTACCAGTTCCTGTGTAAGCCTGGGGACCTTTACCGACGGCCGTGCCTCATAACACCGTACCACTACCGGCTGGACTGGCTCATGTGGTTTGCCGCCTTCCAGGTGAGATGCTGAACAACTGCAGGAGACAATGTACGGAGGGAAGTACACAACCAGTCTCAAAACATAATAACTTGTCTTCATATATAGGATTTGGCTGATTTTGGTGCCAAAACTGATTTTGTGTCAAACTAGGACTGGGTACCAAATACTTTTTAGGCTGAATTGCCTCCTTGGTATCGAGTATCGAAAATGCCTCGTCATTCAATACCCAATTTCAATACCAAAGGAGCAAATTGAGTATCGTGTAGGAACCGTTATTGAAGTCACAATATAAGTATCGGATATCGAAAATTCTGTAACGATACCCAGCCCCAGCCAAAAGACAAATAGAGACATTAGTAAATGATGTAAGAATTCACTGCTATCCCTTTTTATCTGGTTTACCAGCACATATCACTTTATTTTTAGGGCTTGTGTGCCAAAAATGAGTTGTGGGCCTCAGCCGTTGAGGACTGCTTGTGGTACTAAGTGTTTCTAGCCACTAGGGTGCCAATGTCTCATGTACTTACCTCAATTAAATACATTGGCATAGTATATCTTCTGTCAGCCTCCATATCTTTCTCCTTGTCTCTTCTGGTGTTTATTTTCTTATTGTCTGCACACCTGTCCCTCTTAATGCCACACTCTGTCTTTTGCCGTGGTCTTAATTATTTTGCCTCAGAGCCTCTTGCTACAGTACATTCCCGCCTCAACATTTGTCTGTGTGTGTGTGTGTGTGTGTGTGTGTGTGTGTGTGTGTGTGTGTGTTCCCTCTCCCTTACTACCTCCTTTCTAACACCCTGTCCCCATGTTTTCATCCAGACCTACGAGCAGAGCGAGTGGGTGATCCACATAGCAGGACGTCTGCTGTCCAATGACAGTGCCGTCCTCTCCCTGCTCGACCACAACCCCTTCCAAGGCAGAGAAACTCCCAGGTAAACCCAGAGCACACAGCAAAGACCCTTATACTGTATGACAAACATTTATCAGCATGACGCGCTTTATGTTGATATCAACTTCATCACAGCACATCGTTTTAATATTAAAGATCCAGCTCGTGTTACATGAACATCTGTCATCAAACGTGCGTTACTCAAACAATCCCATACTCCCCATGAGTACTTATTCTCTGTGTTAGAGCCCCCTCTGCTGCAGCAATACTAAATCTGAATTATGTTT
This sequence comes from Etheostoma spectabile, assembly GCF_008692095.1. Lineage (NCBI taxonomy): Eukaryota > Metazoa > Chordata > Actinopteri > Perciformes > Percidae > Etheostoma > Etheostoma spectabile. The sequence continues at coordinate 1,732,880 of NC_045753.1, forward strand.
ATATATGTTCATATGTTGCAGTGCCATTGAATTTGTTAGGACAATATACTGTATACCTCTAATGAAAAATAGTAATAGTATAATTATTAAAATAACTGTTCCACCATTGGGATGAAGGAGTGAAGTGCAGCACATCTGGCTGATTTTATTTATGTAACCTTTATTAAAACGGGTAATCTCATCGCACTGTGGGCTGGAGAGAAAATATATTTTTAATTGTTTTGTATGTCTGGCACATATTGCAGAATCAATAATAAAGTTAACTTTCAAAGGTAAAAGTAAGCAACAATTCCAATAAAAAAAGAATTCCATTGGAATTACACATTTATGAACCCATTCCAAGTTGGAACAGGTTTTCGATGCCCAATGATCCTAAGGATCCAGTAAGGAGTCTTAGCGCTCCGTGATGGACATCGTCCAACATCCGCCATTTGGACGTTCAGAGACGAGACGCTGACATTTAAAAGTGTATTTGTTTCATGGGACTACACTCCTTTTGTGTCCTGGTCCTTCTCAGGTGGGTTCGAGGGGAACATTTCAGGTACAAGTTCAGCCCGGCGGGCAGCAGCAGCGCAGCTCAGGGGAAGTGGTGGCTGAGGAAACGCATCGGAGCCTACTTCCCTCCCCTGGACCTGGAAGGACTCAGGGGCTACTTCCAGTCCAGGAACTGGCCCCACCCTCACATCCAACCAAAAAGGAGCTAAAACCTTGATCTCGGACTACAGGCGCTGAGGTTGGAAAGACGTCAGATTAAAGTCGTCTTCAGTGGGATGCTGCTGCGGTTGAACTCAGGTAAAACGGACCAAGGATGCCTTCAGGTTTATTTTAGATTGCAATGTTTCCTGAAGAACTGTGTGATAAAACCTGAAATCAAACATCTTGTTACTCCCAAACAATGTGATACTTTTCAAGGTTTCATTGAGTGAGGTATCTGTTTCACAAATGAGGTGCTTAATTACTGTATTTTGCATCTCATTAAACAACCTCAGTGAAAGTGTATATCAGTATTGTTTTTGATTTTCGACTAAAATACCAACATTAAAAGAGTTTCCTTTTTAAATTTAGTTTTTTTTTTTTGCATTTGAATTATAATTTATACTGTTTATTGATCCCCAATAAGGGAAATTACTATTTAACCTGTGTTTGTTAGTAATCACTACACACAGGCCTGAAATACACACACGCTCATGACCTAATCATGCACAAATGGAGAGATGTCAAAGTAGGGCTGCTGCCAGCTGGACCAGCGCCCTGAGTGGTTGGGGGGGGGGGGTACGGTACCTTGCTCAAGAGCACCTGGCAGTGCCCAGGAGGTGAAGTGGCATCTCTCCAGCCACTAATCCACACTCTGTACTTTTGGTCCATACGGGGACTTGAACTGCCCCCCTATTTTATTAAGGTAGAACAAATGGTTCTGCTGCAGTTAGGGGGACCGTTAATCTCCCCCCCCCCAACAATATGATTGTATTTCAGACTTTAACAAAAACATTGAAGGAATACTTCACCCCCAAACTAATAATCTGTATATCAATTACTCACCCAATGTTACCTTGAATTCTTGAAAACGGTGAACGAAGAATCCAAAAAAGGAGAAACACAATTACAGCGACAGGGTTGTCGTTCATCAGGGCAAGGTCAGATGAAAACTATTCCATTAATATCTGATGAGATCACATTCAATCAATTCAAATCAAATAAGACCCAAACATTTGTTTTTGTGAAGTAAATTAAGTTTGGCAAAGAGTTTCCATGGCGGTTTATCTTCGAGGTCCAGCAACTCTCACCTCCCCAGCTATAAACACATAAAATATACAATTATAGGATTATATATAAACAAATGAAAAGATTTCAAAAGAGTTAGGCTATCATATCATTTCAGTTTAAGGCTGAGTTTCTAACAGACATGTAATTCTGCATTTCAGCATTAACATGGTGTTCGAAAACTACTAACTGAGATGAAGGAAAACATAGAAATGCAAATAAATTAATATAGCAACAAGCGGCGATTCGCAGGTTCAAACCTTTTTTCTCAATAGTGAATTCAAACTCTTCAACCCTTCAGACCCTCGGATGACTGAGCTTCTCATCCTCTCTCTAAGGCAGTGATTCCCAAAGTGGGGGTCGGGACCCACAGGGGGGTCGCAAGCCAGAGAGGGGGGGGTCGCAAGTTAATTTCCAGAAATAATTTTTTTTTTTAAACGATTAAAAATAGCATATTTTAGCCATGATTTTAACATAAGATAAAACTGTTGTGTTATTTTGTGTTGTCAATATGCTCGTGTTTGGATACACCTATAGTGCATGCGCGGTTGCGGGCAATGTTTATATACGTTTTTAGTGGGGGGGTCGCAAGTCACTTGCACCGTTACTTTGGGGGTCGTGGGCTGAAAGTTTTGGGAACCCCTGCTCTAAGGGAGACGCCAGCCCCCCTTCCTGAGAAAACCCATTTTCGACCGCTTTGTAACATTTAAGTCTAAAAAGGGCTTCTTTGCACCAGTTAAAAAAAAAAAAGGTTAGTACAGGGAGATGTTTCAGTGGTGTCCATTTTGACACTTGCCGGACACAAACATGTCTCTGTGGCTCTCTGGGAGGCCAGACAGGAACACAAAGAGGCCACTAGATGGAGCTGTTCTCCAGGGTGTTCATTCTAACTTGTGTTTGTGCATCCCTCACCCACAATCACCACTTCAGCCGCATTTTCCACAAAGATGTCCAACCTGCACCTAGGTGTGGTCATGTAGGCGTGAATTACATCCCTTCCAAAGTTTTCCAGCCCCTAATGTGCGTGAGGAATTCAAAAGCACAGAAGATTGCCCACAGTGACTGTGCGTATGCCCGCCAAATATTTGTCAAACTTTTTTCTGGCCAAATGTTTCTGCAAAATGAATTGTAACACAGTTTGATTGTTTTTCCTCCTAACTGGTCCAAGCCTTCACTGACTTTTGTATGTCTTGATTGAGTTTATTTTTGGCTTTGGATTCTACCCATCTAGTGAAGATATTTTGCAAAGAGCTGCCTGAAAAACAGAATGCAACGTGCAGTGCATCTTAAATATGAATTATGCTAGTCGTTGCCTAGTTCCTTTCCCATCTCCTGTTCCATGCGAAGAGCGAGTCAGACATGTATTGACCTCCTCATGGTCCAGTTCAAACAGCAGATGGAAAATCACTCGGCAGTCTTATTGTTGGCTCTGATACCCAGAACCAACCAAACCATCTGTCTCTACTGATGAAAAAATAAGAAAATGAACCTGGTGATTTGTTTGCGTTTGTGTGACACGGTGAATCTGTCTTTTTGAAGAACGAGCATTCACACGTTATTGACGGGGGGGGGGGAAGCGTTTACTGTGCCTGTGAACTCCCAACAGCCCCACAGTGGCTACAGAACTACTTCGACTCTAGCTGACAGGAGCTAACTGGCTAGCATTGTTGAGCTTGCTTGGGGAGAGTCTGGGTCTTTTGTAAGGGTGATTGTATGGAGAGCGTGTCTATGATCCCACATTTCTAACAAATAGTTTTTTTTCCACTGAAAATAATTAGGCCCCATGTTCCCACATTTCCTTTTTCATAAATTTGTATTAGATTTTACCCCCCATTCTCCCAATTTGGAGTTAGGGGTTATACCCTAACCTTGATTTTAAGAAAAATCTTTGAAATGTGGGAACATAGTTCTGCTATGCTAGTGTACTGCTTACATTTTTCTGTTCCCTGTATCTTTCTTTTATTGTCTGTAAAGCGACCTTGAGTGCTTAGAAAGGTGCTGTTAAATAAAATGTATTATTATTATTATAGGGCTGACCCCGTTGTATGAGGCGCTTCTCCATAGTCAGTGTATTGGCTACAGTAGATCGTGGTCGGCCCCCCCCCCCCCCCCCCCCCCCCCCAATTTGGAGGGTGACACAGAAGCTTTTTTCAATGTGCAGCGGCTGAATGTGTTTTATCATCCTAAAACAATATCAGTTCAATATGCTATATTTTGAATGTTTTCCACTGCTTTACCTCGCAGTCAGACTGACTTCATGACGAATAACCGCGACCGCTAAATTGTTCTCACATTTCATTTAAACAGACTCCTTTGACATAAACATTCATTTAAGTAATGGAGGAGGCTGGTGTGCTGCTGCCTTTCTCAGTTAGCGTAGTTCAGCTAGTTCCTAACCCTTTTAAAAGACTCCAGTGTCACAATTACACAAGCACATTGTCAGATCAGGGCAGCGATGGAGCAGGTGAGAGGAAAAATGGAGGAGAGCAATGATAGAAATAATGGCTTGTGAAAGGGTTATCTGACGGCAAGGTCAAGCTGTGATAATATTTAATATCAAAGGGTTGGTGACTATTTCCAATGTACATTTTTTTTAATATAATATTTGAAATGGTCTGGATTTTACGACTTATGAATAACAATGGCTAACAATAGTCATGTTTTTTTAAATCGGTATGATAGCATTAGGGGAATGATTAATGCAGTAAAATGACTGTGGGGTTAGACGGAGCCCCAAGGAAATGCTGCTGTCAAATCTTGCTAGCTTTTACCAACCCTGCCTTTACACTGATATTGTTTATAGGTTGTCCTTTTTTAGATGCTTGATTCTATCTGCTTCTCCAAACTGGGGGCGTGCAAACGGCCATCTGCTGTAGCTTACACACTGACAATTGATAATTCCCTGATACAACCACACTTCAAAAGATCCAAATTAGCCCTTTAAACTTTGGTGCATAACTTTTTTGTATTAACCCTTGTATCATTGTTTGCTAAAAGAAAAATGATGCCGTTTATTATTTCTTCTAACTCAAACTCATTGGCCTTGGCTCATTTCCTGTGAAGAACATAAAAAATATAATAACTTATTTTTAATGACTGCACACGGTACGGAGGTTAAGTTTTAATGATTTAGCTTCACAATTTATTGTCCCATTTAGAGAACTTACACTGTTCACTGATGGTTTCTACATTTTTTTTTTTTAATCCCTAGAGCTCCACAAATACTGTATGTGCTTTCAATAATATGAAGTCACACATTGTTTGAAGTGTAAATAAGCAGCTAGGTGGGATCTCTATTTTAACATCAGTGATGTGTGTGTGTGTGTGTGTGTGTGTGTGTGTGTGTGTGTGTGGTGTGTGTGTGTGTGTGTGTGTGGTGTGTGTGTGTGTGTGTGTGTGTGTGTGTGTGTGTGTGTGTGTGTGTGTGTGTGTGTGTGTTTTCTCTCCTGTTTGCGGCTCATTGGTTTTGACGATGCACCGCTCACACAGCATGGGCCATTTTAATAGTCTCCTCATCAAATGTATCTGCATCCTGTGTCTTGTGTCCCCCCGCCTTTGGACTGCAAATAAATTCCCCGGCGAATCGCTTTCTTGCACTTTTATGTGCTTCCGGATTATCCGCTGGATCAGATTCTATTTGTGCTCTTATTGTGTAACAGACAGCAGACTGTCTCATCTCTACAGCTCCAGTTTGGAGCAGGCCTGTTGTCCTCTGATATAATATTAATGTTGGCGAGGCAGCAATGCTCAGACTGGTCAGACTTTGTCAGTTTGATTCCCTGCTGGGAACGCCTGGACGGTACAAGTGAGGGAATCGCATCACAGCTGATGTCTTCTAGTTGTACTGGGCAGCTCTCAGGTGGGAACGTTTCCCACTAAAGGAGATTGTTGCAGAAGACAATGCTTAAGTGGACAGGTCATCCTCTGTTTGTTGTTCCACAATGCTTTGTGGAATATGTATCGTCACAGGGAACGCAGGTTTGCTTGCTATTTAAGGTAAAGAGCTCTATGACATAAGGAGTGAGTCATGATAAGCCTCTCACAGTGCTGCGGAATAAGGTCTGGCTACACCACACATACATTCCAGGATAGCAGAAAAAAACACTCTGGGTTGTTTGCATTTCTTTAAACCAATCACAGTCACTTGTTTTGGTGGATCATTTGCCAGGCACAGTAACCATAAACAAGGCAGACATTTTAGATGTTCCAGAACTGACCAACGGGAACGCACTCCCAGGTCATGTGACGATATATGCCTTGTGCTTTTACTGGGCAGAAAGTCCATAAGGGACTGTTAATTATTTTCACGTGGTGCATTTTCACGGGGGTGAGACATGTCCTATGAATGAAATCATAGTGAATCTGCTGATGATCTGGGTTGCGTGATACTTCTGGGATGTTAGACCATACAGCATGCCAGTGGAGATCCATACCCAGGCCTGGGTAATCACATGCCCAGATCCTCTCAATAGGAAGGGCAGAGGGGCCAGATATCACTAAGAAATGATAAAGCCTTCATACCATACCACAGTTTTTAGGCTGCACAGTAAATAACCTCCGGATAGGATGGATGGACAAAGATCTCTGCCAAGGGACACCGTATGCCTTAAGCGCTAATAAAAGAAAGAGTAGGAACGTGGTGGATTGAATGCGTTCTGCAAGTCAGAGAAAGGCAATAAGCCAACCTCTCTAAAAATGTCTTTCAGACAATGAAGTTCCTCCTTATTCACACTGTGGGGCTGTTACTGGCCTCCCACCAATCAGGAGGGCTGTATTATTGAATAAAGGGGAAAAGCTGTGGCAGTAAGTTTCAGCCAATCTCCAAGTCTTGATAAGATGTGAGACAATGGGGCCGAAGCGTAGCTGGCACTGTTTGTTAGAAACACTGGCAAAGAGAACGTCATGGAGGGACCAAGGCTCTGTCATAGCACTCTCTAAGGTACGCCGACAAACAGACACATCTGGGTTAAACCAGGTGAGGAGGGGCCTCAACACGAAGGACCAGAAGTTATGTTTGAAGTTGGGAACCGAAAGGCAACCCTCCTCTTTCCTCCTCTGTAGAGTAGACATCTTGAGTCGCAGCCGCTTACCTTCCCAGATCATTTTGGATACTACTGATTTGTAATTTACAACATGGAGGGGAGAGAGGTAGCATAGAGCGCACAACATTGACCCTGGGTAAAACATTATTTTTTGCCACTGAGATATGGGCTTGAATCAACATGGAGACCTATCCATTTTTCCATATCCTTCAATATGGAACCTCAATGCTGAGCCCGAGACACTCGCCCACGAGTAAAAAAAGAGCCTCTGATTCATAGTTTTGAACCATACGAGCGATTTACTCACTTTCGGTTTCGTTTAAATCCTGACGTTTTCGGCTTTACGGCGGTCTTTTCCGGGTCTTTCTAGCCTCTACAGGGGATTTTCTATCCAGCCTGGAACTTCAGCCTCTTCGGGCTTTAAATCCATACTGTTATATCCAAGATTGATCCACTTTATATCCATAATTCATCGCGTTTTGGCTCATCTCTGCCGCTGAATCGTTCGTCTAATCTCTCATCTCCCGCTCTGTGTCTGTCCCATCTATTGTTTCAGGAAGTGCATGCCCATATATGGGAGATAAAGGCACCCCTCTTGTATGGAAGGCCAGAGGGGACAAAAATGCCTATATACTCTATAGAAGGCCAAATGGTGCACTATTTAGACACATATTTGCTTGTATAACATTGCTGTGGGTGTAATATCAATAAATATGACATTATTATGTTATTATTGGCATAAGTAAATGTCATGAGAGCAAAACGTCTTGACTTTTTGGGAAAAAATGCATGTATTTTGTCAACGGTATAATTTATAATGATTATTTCTTCACAGTGTGACTCCCAAGACATATGAGAAGTGTTTTAGAATGGAAAATGGCTTAGGTTTTACTTATATGTCTGTGATATCAATACATATCTGGAAGATTCATTTATTTATTTATTTATCTTTAAGGCCCTACAACCATTTTTAACATGCAAGTGACCTCACTGCAACCCAAATATTCCAATAACCCAGTTTGTCCTAAAAAAATGATGTTCATATCTTGATTGTAGACAACAGGGTTGATGTTTTACAAGCTTTTTTATAAAATAAATCCAGACGGAAATTAAACTGTAAAAATGGCCTCAGGGCCCCCAGGGTTAAATATATAAACTGATTAACAATCGGGATGGCGGACTTGAAATTTGCCTTAATTGGGTGCTCATATTTATCACCCAGCCTTTGTCCCAGTTGTCAGTACTTTCCCAGAGTCCTCTAGTCCTGTGTAGTGTGGCTAACCCCCCCATATTAATTTCACGTTTGTACATCTATATCCGTGGATTGCGTTCGTTTGTCTGCTGCTTCCATGTCTGTACTACAGCTGTTGTGCACTGGATTTGCATTTTTACAGGTATAAATGGGCAGTTGATTACAAAACACACATTCCGTCACGGAACGGAAATTTCAGGAGAAAATACTGGCTTTAACATTGTTGTCAGAAAACACACATACATACATTTAAGCCTAGCATGTTACATTAATATCTGATGACACATTGTGATCATTTCTTGATTACATACAGTAAATATTACATATTACACCTTTTAAGTCCCACATTTTACGGCATGCCTGCTGAACGCCTGCCGCACGTGTGCACCATCCATAACTGAGCGGTCCGGATACTGGGTAGAGGGATTCAGCCTTCAAATTGAAGGTGTCTGTGTCTATGTGATGCTTCCCCTGCACCTTTAAAAGAAAAGTACACCCTAAATTAGAATTTGTCATTTCTACTACACTGTAGAACTTGTTTTTTGTCATTATACATTTGCCCCAGTCAGTCTCTCCTTAAGATGAACAGTAAAGTGAGAAATGATGTGATCTACAAACAGATCCTGGAGGTGCCCCCGTAGAGTACACTGTGATGGGTACTGATTCCAATCTGATTTGGGTTGAGTATTCAACATTGTTCCCCCCCCGAATTACTCACTCAGTGTCATCTAATCTTTTAATAAATCATCAAAAATGTCTGCGTCACATCATCACTTTGAGGAGTGTTCTCATTTCCAGCTTAAACAGACTGCTTTTGTTGGCATCAATTAATGTCCACATAGGGCTGGGCAATATATGGATATTATATCAATATCAATTAAGGCTAGTCTTCAACTCTGGAAATTGTAATAGGACACATGCTGTCTTTTCCTGGTTTTACCAGACTGATCTAGGCTAGCTCTTCTATTATTTGCTTTTTACCCACAGCCATATCAAAGTTGAGGATTATTATATATAAAAAAATCTCATTGTGTAAATATTTCATAAAAGCGCCAATCAACCCTACAATATCGCGGCAATGTTGATACATTTGGTCAAAAATATTGTGGTAGCCTATATGATTTTCTCCACATCGCCCCAGCTCTAGGCCTACAGTATTGTAACAGACTGATATTTCTTCAGGTTAATATGTCAATATTAACAGTATCACTGTTTACAGGCAGGTTAGTGATGTTGAGGTAAACTGAGATTTCCTCCGCTCAGTGAAGTTAACATGTGAGTTTAGATGCTGTGAACCATGTTAACATGTCCTCTTCCTATGGGAGCAGGCTAAAGCGCGCGAGATTATCCACCTGTAGTTGGCTGAGCGCTGGGGGGGGGGGGAGAAAGAAGAAAGACTGTGGTAATGGTTAGTTTTTGGAGACTGGGAGCTAGCTAGTGGCTAACGTCAGGTAGTTGACTGAATTGTTTTTGGCGTTGGCTACTGCCCACAGAAGCCTGTAGGCTATTCTGGTCAGTTCAAAAAAAAAACAACAACAACGTTACAGTGTATTGGAAATGTAGCCTCCGTTATTTATTTCAGTGTTAGGGTGGATTTTCCCTACAAACGCATCGAAACAACCATGCCTTCACGCGCTCCCAACATCACACTACGAGAGAGGGAGGAGTGAGAGAGAGAGAGAGAGCTGTTTACATTGTGAACCAGAGCTTAGATGTATCCAGCGACACCACCGGGACAGCAACTGGCTCGCCTTATGGCCACTTTGTGTCCGTTGAACCGCTTCTAACCGACAGCCATGATTTAGACACGCAGGTGAACTTCTTTTCGCCACTACGCTCTTCGACCACAACTCGAAAAAAAAGTGTTTTAAAACGGAAAGAACCCCTAGTTTTTAGGCTCTCCTCCGTTTCTTTATTCTTCGACCTTAATTGCTCGGAGCTTATTAACAGGTTATCACAGTCATTATGTCCAGGAAGAAGGGAGTGAAAGGCAAAGGGAACGCCAAGAGCCCCAAGGCGTCGCCGAGCAGCGGGAGGACGGGGAAAGGTCTGGCCGTCGCTGGCGCTCCATCCTCCGGACTGGTGTACCCCAGCAGACCGTCCATCAGCAACAGCGGGGAGTTTTACGACATCGCCTTCAAGGTAAGCCGACCGCAATGAGACGTTCAATCAAGCAGACAATTAGAACGGGAAACGGCCACAGGTGCGAGGTTTGAAAACGCCTTTCAATTCCCACTTTAAAAATGAGGTTGAATCCCGTGTTGTACATATCTTATTGTTTCTTGGAAGTTTAACTTCTACTTGTTTACAATGTTGTTTCAAATTATTCTAAGAAGCAATGAAGGTGTGTTTTAAGGAAATGACTGAAGCACTTGTAAGCAGCAGCATGTCCATTATAACTGTCTCTTCATGACATGAAAGGTGAGTTAGCTTTTCCCATTTTGTCATCTTCTCTTAAAACGTTGTAGACGTGTTCATGGACACATGGGCGTAAATCAGGGGGGGGGGGTAAAATTTCTGAGGAGCAATTTTTGAATGGGAAACAAACAAAACAGCCAATATTTGTAGAGGACATGTGGACACAGAGGAAAGCCTTAATACTATCATTAGTGTAACATGAAGACTTTACCAATATCTTTCTCTTCAGTGTTTCTCTTGATTCAATTAAATATTCTTTAAAACCAATTATAATTAAGTTTACAGTCAAGTCACAAAAATACTATTATTTAAAACGTGACTTATTTTTAAAAAAGTGCCCATATAAATTAACTACAATGCTTTTGTACACTTGTTAAATTAGCCACTGGTAAAGCTCATCTGCTAACCCTGACAGACACATACCTCCAAAAATATGAATTAAGCTCAACACACTCACCTGAGACTCTACACCTGACTGTCCCTGGTCTCCCGGGTCCTCAGTTCTTTCTGTCTCCTTTGCCTGTGACATATTGTTAGTAAGCACCCACAAAGTGTCTTGTACTTATTGTACTTATTGTTCTACTGAAAAAGGGTCTTATGTCTGTTTTTCATTTTATCTGGGCAACAATAACACAAATCTTCAATGTCAGATGTCTAAATGTGAGTTAGGTTCATAGGGTCACCACGCGGTCATATTATAATTAGAAAATGATCAGAGGATAGATATGTAACTGCAGCAAGGCCACTCTTATCAGCCACTTAACATCACATAGAGCAAAACAACTGTAGATCTTCAATAATAACTCTAATATCAGTTCACACCCAATAACATCAGGCCTATTGCCCTGTCAGTTATAGTTGGTGCATTTCTATTCAAGCTGTCAAACAAGCTAGGTAACGTTAAAGGTAAAATCCCCGGCTCTGTAATTCAATCATGTTTAATCCCAAAAATCCTCTCGCATGTATAAAATAAGAACTGCATATCTGTATATTGGCCAACAGAAGCATTAAGTGGTGTACGCCACAGCTGTTTAATTGTCCAGTGCAATAATGTGAAAGGGGGGGGGGGGGTGTTATGTATGAGCCCATTTCCCAGCAGCACAGGAGGAAGCTTTTTGTTTAGCAGGAGTAGACATAATGACAAAACATCTGGCTGTTAATACACAACATATTCCAAAATGCACTAGCCAATTTCCCCTTTCACTAAAACCAAAACATGAATTTTTTTTTAAATTGTAATTCGTCAAAAATTAAAGTAATCTTTGACTTGTTAGAATGCTAAATAACAATACAGGAAGTCAATCCTATCCTTTTTGTTTGTGTTGCTGTACAAGTAATTGTCTCAGAAATAATTGCGATTAACAATGTTATCTCTTTAAGTCCAATTCAAAATTATTTATGTATTACTTTTTCAAACAAATACAGTTTTACATGAATCCTTGGATATGTCTTTTGGTTGTACCACTGTTATGTGACCTAGATAATTTAATAACACAGGTACACAGGTATGAAGTAAATCACGCCTCTATTATTTTTTTATTTTAAAACATTGTATTTTCCTCTTAAATGAACATAAAATCAACAATGCAATTCAATTTTTTTTTCATACTTTCTAATCTTAACTAGAGTTATCTCAAGACACTTTACAGATAGTCGGTCTAGAACACACAAATTAGTAATTTACAAAGACCCAACAATTCCAATAATTCCCTAGAGAGGAAAAACTCCCTTTTTAGGGAGAAACCTCGGGGGTGAGAAAAAGAATTACCATCCCCAGTCAGACCTCTTAGGACCTTAGCTAATGTTAGAAATTAAATGTGGTTAAACAATAACAGCGATTGCGTCAAATATTTGCGATTTGACAGTTATGTAGTAATTGTTACAGGCCTACAACACACACACACTCTGTAGGACCATTATAATGTCGTAATGTTGCGACCCGTAAAGAATGTCAAAGTGCTGGAGAATAGAAGTAATCATCTCAGTCTTTTAATATTCTTTTATTAAACTTTTTGTCTTGTTTTACTTTTCCTAGACTAAATCGAAATGATTTGAATTTGATGAATAATTTGACAGACGAATCAGTAACAAAACTAATTATAAGCAGATGCACATTGAGAATATGCAAATCTAAATTCTCTTGTGGGTGGCAGCTGGTATTAATTCTGCATTCTGATGAACTATTCCTACGTGACAGGCTTGTCAAAACCGCTGCTCTGGGCTCAACTTTGACTTTATAGACACATCCGTTGTGTCACACATATCAAACACAATGGCCTTTTATGTCACATTATATCCCTGCTTATATCAATTTTAGGGTTGTCAGATGGGGAAAAAGGGAAACAAACTCTAGGTCCCACATATCTCTCTGTCTCTCCATCCATCCCATTGGTCTGTACAATCTGCTCTCTCCCTCTGGAGTGAGTGTGACGCTCTGCTTCCTCTGTAGATTAGAGTTTGGGGAGAGTGTGTGTGTGTATTGTGTTGCCTAAACTTCTGTGTATTTGTAGATACGTTTTCACCCGAGCTGTTTCCCTCCCCATACCTCAAACGCCTTAACAGACACAGGGTTTCATCAAAGCTCGTCTGTCTGTCTCTGTCTGTCTGTCTGTCTGTCTGTCTGTCTGTCTGTCTGTCTGTCTGTCTGTCTGTCTCTCAGGTGATGCTGGTTGGGGATTCAGGGGTTGGAAAGACCTGTCTGCTGGTTCGCTTTAAAGATGGAGCCTTTCTTGCCGGGAGCTTCATTTCCACCGTGGGCATCGACTTCAGGGTAAGCACGCTCCCGCTCAGAGGAAAAGTCTACAAAGCCCAAAATGAAGGTGTATTAATGTTCTACGTCTTTTATTGTCTCCCTTTGGGAGAAAGGAAATTGGCTGCGTCACAACCAGACAACAAATGATATCAATGAAACAAATGAAATATAACCGTGCAAACATCAGCCTCAGATCAGATGTTTTTATCATGGCTGCTCACCCAACTGTGTTCTTCATCGGCCCCAAGATGCAGCTCAATGTAACTGAAAGATTGTAACGTGTAAACTTTGACAAATCTAGTATGGCAGTCATGTCATTGTTATCCTTAAAGCTGGAGTGTGCTTCTGCAGAGATACATGTCAACGACCTATGGTTACCCATAACACCCTTCTCTGCACAGGTTTGCACATGAGCCGATCAGTACCCCTCCCAAATCTCAACAACACGTAGCCTGCGTTCCAATACCCATACTCCCATGTTCCGTTCAATCAGGACAGTCTTCATTAGAATGAATAATCCATTTTTTTTCAAGTGCATAATTTCAAGAGTAGTGAAGCCATGATTAGATCTAGAAGTATTTTCCCCCGGGGGTCTAGACACTCAACTCGGACTCAAGATGCGAGACTCGTGACCACTTTTCTATTTTTAGGAAACATCTAATGAGCTGACTGTATCCTATATCCTACCTATGTAACACCTAATTCTACCTCCATACATGAGAGAGAACTACAAACAACATTCATCTAAAGCTTTGGCCTTTAACATTTGTGTTGTCTTCCCGTCACAATTGAAAATCAGCACTTTTGCTGATGTTTTTTAATCAATGGTTTTAACTTTTTTTCTTTTTTTTTTTTTTTTTTTTTTTTTTGGAATAAGACACCCCAAAATTAATGATAGTAGAGATTTATACTTGCCAAAGAGCGTTGTGTGGAATCAATTATGTTATTTTGGGGAATTAAAAAGAACATTGATATAGGAAGATGGGTCAATTTGACCCGAGGACAACATGAGGGTTAAAAACGTCAGAAAAAGAAACTTTTCTCAGACTCAGAAAGATCAAGCAAGATCTGGTTGGCGTAACACCCACAGAGTAGAAGTCGTTGGAGAGAGATAAGAATGAATGAGTGAGTAAAGGGAGTCTTCCTTCCTTTTTTGCTAAGCATCATTCCCACGCACTCGCTCTGATGCTGGTTAGAGGTTACTACTGTAGGTAGTACACTAGGCATGCTAACATTTGCCGCTTATATTTGAGTAGACACATTTTTAGGCTTAATAAAAAGACACCAGCCTCCAAACTACACTGCACAAGGCTTCAGCATGTGGAGAAGCCCAAAGCCTTCCGTGCCTAGTTTTAGTTGCTAGGCTATGATTATCAAAAAAAAGATATTCGGTATCTGTTTGTGCGTTAACACAGCACACTCATGTTTCCCAACATGGTCGTGCGTCAGTCTGACAATTTATGTAAATAATGAAGCTTAAGACAGATGGAGGAAAAATACAATCTGGAGGTGGTGACTAATAACTGCTGTTTGACTTTGAACACTTCCTTTTGGCACCATACTACACTATACTGATCATAAAGAGATTCATTTAGGCTAACGGGGCAACTGGACGACATGGGTACTTTTAAAATCCACTTTTATCGTCCTTTGTCTCCGTTCTATATAAGGAGGTGCAAGGTGTTTAAACCCTGGATCCACCTATGGGACACAACGCATTTGAATTGTATTTAGATAATTACAAAGGTAACTTAAAGGGAGGTTATTTATTGACGCCTTATCCTTTTTTTTTCACTGCTAATGGCTAACCTATTTTCCGATTGTGCTCTGAGGGAAATTGCAGTGTCACTTTAAGTGTCCCTTTTTATATATATATATACTTAAAGTGTCCCTTTAAATGTCACAGCAGTGGCCTAGAAGCAGTGGCCCTTTCAGTCTTTCGCTGTCTTGTTGCTCCCCCAAAGCAAGTTCACTATAACTGCAGAATCTGACACAGTAGTGTGGCAAGACCTTCCTGCAGGGAGGTGTCCTCGGTCCCGTTTCACCCAGGCTGTCATCCACATCCACTTCCAGCAGAACAAGTGTAAGAAGGTTACGTTCCAGGATATTAGCCGTGTGAGTGCTGAAAGCACAGTGTGGATGCAGCCCAGCAGGGCGTCTCAGGATGTGTTAATTTACACCCGTAGCACAGATGGGAAGCCGCGTAGCCAGCATCATATCAGCTAACAGTAGAGGTAAAAATACGATCAGCAGGATGTACAAAACAAGGAATCACATGCTGCTGTCCTGCGGCAGTGACTGAACTATAGCACCGCGGTGTAGGCTACAGCAATGAAACACCCGCAGCTCTGTTTAGGACTCAAGAATACTGAACAGTCTGTGTTCTATTCTCTAAAGCATTGTGTTCTAGGTCTTAAATAACAGGTCTTACTTTTCCAACGTTCATGTAAGGTTGCCTCTATTGCTCATGAAACGTGTTTTATTCTGTACTTTTGTAGTTCTTTCTTTGCTGGTCCAATTATAATTTGCTGTAGTGTATGTACAGATTATTATTATTACTCTGTGGTTTTTATTCAATTTAAATACATTTATTTACTTTGCAAGTACGTTTGTGACTCTTCATCCCGTGATATACTGTAGGTCTTACATTTCATTCATAAATATCTTTAAAGTCTTACATTTGACTTGATAAAGCCTGCTGAAACCCTGAAGAAGAAGTACTATAACAGTAGAGGTAAAACGGCCTTCATAGAGGAAAGTCTTTGTAGTCGTTGCAGTAAGAATTGGTCAAATCACTCCTTTAAACACTCTTGAGTATATTAAGAATGCACATCCAAAAACGTTCACAGCATCTGGATTAGAAGACTTCAGTGTTTGCCTGACAAAGGCTTAGAGGAAATCTAAATCTACCCTAATGTGAGATGTTTGAGTCACACACCTCTGGTCTTCATGTGAGAAACAAGGAAATGAATTTGGCGAATTACGTGTGTTGCGTCAACCCATTCTCACTCCCGATTGGTCGTTGGCCTGTGGGACTGCTGGGATTGGTTGAAGTCGTGAGTAACTCAGGTTAATGGTGAGATTGGTGGAAAAGTTGCGGTGAGCTGTCAAAATTGCAAGTTCTCAATTCCCGGGGATTGATTGAAGTCCCGTGAATTGTTCGCAGCATGGCAAAATCCTGGAGGGACGGATTAAATGTATCGGTACAAAATGTGGCTGCTTTGTCTGTTTCTGCCCTCCATTGTTACTCCAACACTTTACAATTATTACACAATTATGGGTCATTTCAAAGCTACGCCATTGAAGATGCAAAATGACTCAGGCGAGCTGTGTACTAAGGCTCCGGTGATGTGCTTTTGTCCCGATTTGATTCTTTCACGATACATGGGTGCCGATTTGTATTGCTGTTTTCATTTATTGTGATTCTAGTAGTAGAGTAGAGTAGTAGTAGTATTGCAATTTGATAGTATTAAGGTGAATAATACACTTCTAGAGACAATTTATCATGAGACATGATGAGCTGGAAACAGAAATTATGTAATCGGCGTCAGCCGTACAATTTTCAAACAATATTCAGGTGAATCAGTAAAAATGAAAAATATTGATTTTAGGGAAAATCTTTCCTTTGGCTTTTAACACCAGGTAGAGTGATGATTTTATGTGTATACCTTTACCACATGCCGGCAGTTTATTTTATTATACCTTTATTATATTTGTGCTCTTATTGTGTTATCTATTTATTCTGTATTATCATTTTGTGCAGCACTTTGGAAACCTTGTGTTTGTTAAAATCGTGCTATATAAATAAAGTGGATTGGATTGGAAACGAAAATCATGATACGTAAGATTTTGAAATGATTTTCCCACCCCTACTGTTTACCTGTTTCAGCCTGTATACTAAGCTAATCTGTCTCCTGCCTAGCGCTTCATATTTAGCCTACAGATAAGATAACGGTATACATCATCATCATCCTCAGCATACTTTTGGCTAGAAAGTAAAAAGCAGGATTAACGTATCCTTACTTTCAAGGTCTAAAAATCTAATAGGTTCTCAAAATGATCTTAAAACAACAACACACACACACACACACACACACACACACACACACACACACACACACACACACACACACTCACAGTCACACTTCTCATCTCTTTAATCTCCTGCTCTGTATATATATTTTGATGTCTACAGCTCTTTGTAGCAGATCTGTTGGTCGGTTGAGTATTTTTAGAAACTTGAATATCTGCGCCACTGAGACTGAAGAACACTGGCAGTCTTTTGAAGTGAGTCTGCTTTGTCAGCTTACCTAATACAGGATAAGCACATTATGTACATGGTAATAATTTAGCATGGTTTCTACATCAGTATGCACTTTGTTTTGTGATAATTGTGGAGAATGATATTGCCACAATGAGTGGAGTTGGTACTTCACTGCTAGAGGCTTGTGTAGTGGATGTTACATGCAATGATGCTATTTTTAAATAGCAGCAGCCACTTCTCTGTGTTTCTTTAGAAAGAAAAGGCAGTGGACAATCAGAGTGATCAACATGTCGGGGTTAATCATTTGCTGTCGTGAGTGCCCCATGTAGAACAGATGGAACACACACACACGACTTTGTAAAAATGTCTTTCTGACCACACGTTGTCTTTTTCATTCACCTACCTTGAGAAAGACCATGTGTGATGGGAACTTTGACAAGCTGCACATGACTGAAATTCACCCCACAGTGCATGTGGCTTATCTTCTGTGTACAATAACCCTGGCTACATTTGTTTTGTTGAGTTACAGTAAAGAGACGGTTCACCACAGCATTATGTACATAATGACGCACAATGGCTGGCTTTACACTGTTTGGAGATGTGGCAAATGGAGACCAACAGCAAGAAGACTTGCCGGCAAACGAGGAAGATTCCTCAGAGCTGGTCCCGACTGCCTCCAGCTGTCCTGTTGGCCCTACATTAACTGTGTCTGCAACATGTTGTCACTCTGCAGCTTTTTGGCATTAGTGCCCACACTGTGCCCTCCAAACATATTTTCCTCTTTTTTTTTTTTTACCTCTCTAAAAAGAACTACAACTTCCCATTGAGTGAAAGTCCTTTGCTTTGCTTGTTTTCCTCTCTGATCATGATGTTGATTATGAATGGATATTCATTTGGGGCGTTTCTGACTATTTAAGGGCAGTTGTGGGCGTGACATGAAGCCGGCAAAGCTGCGCCACATTTGGAGTCAAATGTGATTTTTATAAAGGGAAACCTGCGTAGAATGTGCGTGTGCACGCTTTGTAAAACCGAATATTTCTGTGCGCACCCTAAATAAAGCCCCTGGTTGTGAGCAGTTTCATGGAGGAACAATTGTTTTTTCTACCAAACTACACCAGCCAACCGTATCACAGCGCACTAGGAAGCGTAGTAATGGATGAGAGGCTTCTTTTTTTTTTTTTAGATAATGCAAGTTATTTATCAGTCAGTGTATGTTAAAACATTACTTGTTCTATTAAAAGAACTGGCTCTGGATATCTTCCAGGGTCTCATGGATGATGATCTTTAGCATAATTAATGGTGTATCGCTTTCAGTGGCAGGGGGGTGATGTCAAAGGTGGCCAGCTTTAACCTCTAGTCCAAATATCACCTCTGGATCCAAAAAACAAGATGGCATAGTCCACAAACCAGTGGGTGACATCACAGGCTACGTCCACTTCTTTTACACAGTGTATGCTTGCAACATACTGTACAGTGTGAATTATCTTCACTAACATGTAACAGAAACTGTAAACATTTCTCCTAAACTACTCCCCCAAAATAGTTTTCTAAGAAATGTGAGACATGGCAGTCCGCCTCTTTTGTGCATTTTTCTTTGTGCCCATGGTTAGATTTGAAGAAAAATATGCTTATGGCACAAAACTGAAAGAGGTTGGTATTGCTTCTGAGCAAATAGAGTTAAAGCTTTCAGCTTTTGTGGAGATGGCAGATGGCAGAAGGCGTTAGGGGGATCATAAAGAAATCACTTTCAACATGTTTATCCTCTCCCGTAAAGACAAAGAGGAAAACACTTGGTGACAGGCTGCTCCGGAAATTATCAGAAAAATGTCACATTCCTTCTGAATGATTAATTTGAAGGTCTGCAAGTATAGTTTCCTATAGTTTACAATGAGATTTATGAGATTTGAGAGGCAGTGAAACTGTTCCCCATAGCTCCTTGATTAGTCTGGCTGCCAGCCACAGTAGATTCTCAGTGGATGTCTTCAAGACTAAAATGTTGCAGTGAACATGAAGCTGGTGAGATTTGCGCTTGCTTTACCCGACTTGGAAGCAACAGTGTTCATGGGAAATGTGTCAATTTTAGAGCTGGCAATTACTACTGGTGTGAGATAGAAGGACCTTGGTCCGGCAATGGCTCACTAATTAAATCATTTGGTAAGATTTAATTATATCTTTAGCACGTGCACTTAGAAAACTCTTCCCCCCACCCCCCCACAATACTCCAAAGTGAAAGTCAATTGTGTAGACTGAATTGTGTGTCCGTTGACCCCCCCCGTGTATCTGCGTGTACATCTACTATCTTCTATAATTTTTTATCAGCCCCCCCAGGAACAGTGCTCAGCCTTTCTGCCATTACTTCCCAGTGACCACTTTTAATTGCAAGGGAAAGTCCCTCTGCGGCCCAGACAGGATTCCCCCCATAGTCCACCATTGTAAAAGAGAAGTGTGTAAAGCTGCTCCCAGGACACTTCCCACTGCAAACAAGGGCAGTTATGACTATTTCTATTCGGAAGATTTAATCCATGGACTCGGACAGGCTGAGTAAAGCGAGTACTGTGCATATTAAGTGGGCCCATGTAGCACTAAACCCCGAAAGCTTAGAAACTCTTTTTGGCGTTTGTGTATTTGGCGTTCCGCCTGGAACGCTGGTCCTGGTCCTATATTACATCCATGGTGGACGTACAAGTGTAGGCACATGTGTGTGCCTGTTAGACTGATGCTCGACAGACTGTAATCAGCCAGCAGAAGGACTGTTGATGGTTGCAGTCCCTCAGTGGCCCCACAGGCTCCCCAGGCTCCCCAGGCTCCGGCCATCGATCCTAGAACAACGTTTTCTTTGTGGCTGTGAATCATAACTCCCCTGGTTGAGACTGAAGCTGTGCTAACACTGAAGGCAAATCTAATGACTTCTTCTAAAATATCCTTATGCGTGACTGTCCACTTTATAATTCACTGACCACACTGGACAACATTGGTTGCCATAGTAACGGTGTATAGGTAACACCAAAGGCAATTCTGCCCTACAAAGGCTAAGTGCAGCAACAATGCAAACAAAGAAACTGAGAAAAAGGCCTTTAAAGTTGTTGTTCCTGCCAGTCAAACATGTTAGGGGTAGATTAGTGGTAATGCATTTATGTAAAGCCATTTTTTACAGAGAACAACATGTACGCCCGATGTGACCTTTGACCCCCTAAAATGCAGCTACGGCACTCTGCCTTTGGATAACCTTAAACAACTAAAACACTACTACAAAGGCAAAGTGCAGTATCTACCACGTCAATGTGTTCATGCAACTTTCTTGTTTCTTACATCTTTTTTTTTTTTTTTTAAATGGCTTTATTGATGTTTGCGAGTTGTAATGTTGAAACTGCTAACTAGTAGGGCTTGTGATGACAATCTTTTTATCACAATGCCCCTTTCATCACAAAGAGAATTTACTCAGTAAGAAACTGACTTTAAAGAAATTGTCTTATCATAATTTCCCTAAGCATCAATACCATTTTACACAAATAAATATGTTGGGTTTCATTAACATTTTCATTAAAAAAAGAAATTCATTCCAGAACAAGGTTGCTTTAAAAACTCACAAAATTAAAACAACAAGCAAGTTGTGAACACTAATAATAATACTTTGACGAGGGGGGGTGGAGTATTGGCATTAGCTGTGTGCTTGGCCATTTTTTCAGACAGGACGTGCTGCGACGTGCTGTCACTTTGGCTGTGTGTGTGTGTGTGTGTGTGTGTGTGTGTGTGTGTGTGGTGTGTGGGGTTGTGTGTGTGTGTGGTGTGTGTGTGTGTGTGTGTGTGTGTGTGTGTGTGTGTGTGTGTGTGTGTGTGTTGTGTGTGTGTGTGTGTGTGTGTGTGTGTGTGTGTGTGTGTGTGTGTGTTGTGTGTGTGTGTGTGTGTGTGTGTGTGTGTGTGTGTGTGTGTGTGTGTGGGTCTTGTTTCCGGTCTAGCTAGATCCGGTGGGTGTTGTAGTTTTCTAAAGTTACTAGTTGTTGCAACAGCATGTGAAAGAAAAAAAGCTACTAAGTTTGCTAGCCCTTAAAGAACATCAAAATATTGACGCCGTTAATAATGCGTTTAACTGACACAACTATCAATAATAATAATGTATAGCCAAGACTTTACAAAGCGGTGATGGAAATTGGCAAACTGCCAAGGTTTTTAAAAAAAAAAAATTTATCTTTCACGAATTTCCTTCAGTTGATCTTGACACAAATGACTAAAACCTCCAAATGCTCTTAAGTTAAAATAAGAGCAAATGAAAATCAAACTTCACTTCACTCCAGTACAGAATGGATGATTAGCATCATCAGGCTGTCAAAAGCTTTCCGTCTGTCTGCACCATTGTCTCTTGCTGCTCTTCTTGTCAGCTATAAATAAAGCCGTGTGCAGATCCACTTCAGTATTCATGAATAAGCAAAATGATAAAACACACTCATGCTAATAAGCCGCCACGGGACAAAGTCAAAAGTTACATTTTCTCTACTCTTTCATTCCTCTTCCCTTTTATTCCTATTTTCCTCTCTGATGTAGGCTTTCATTTACATTTTATCTTTTGAGTTTGGTAAAATGCTCTTGTTATATAATATGATCCAAGTTTGTTAGCAGTGGTGTGGCCCAGTAGACCTGAAGACCTGTCAGCAGATATACAGTTGACTAAAGCACTAACAGGGGAAGGGGGGGCGTGGTGGTCTGCTTGGTTTTACCTTTTCCCGTTTTGCGTCATGCGACTCCTCAAGTGCCTGTTGGGCTCCCAGGAAACCGTTGTTATGGGCCTGTAACCACGACAATGGTGCAAAGCGTGTGGAAACCATGCCTACTAGATTCCTCTTGCTTTGGCTGGCAGATGGCTTTTAGGCTTTTTTCTTTTTCCCCCTGAGCTTCTGAGTTGACTGAGGTCCTCAGCTGGGGACAGGGACGTTTGGTTGTTTAGTTGTACACAGAGCACGCCAGGACCAAAATCTGCATTTGATGACCCAATTTCCAGATGGATTTTAAGACCATTGAGGGCATTTCTTTGCTTAACACTCTCCCAGTTCAATGCACTCAGAATGGGGAGCATTCCATTTCAATCCCAATCCTCTGCTGAAGGCCACAAAACGGCTCGAGTCCGGGTGGAAGTCAAGATGTCACACGGAGACAGTTTGTTCAATGAAAACATGACGAGACATTAGGATCATATTAGGGTCAGAGCTACCATTTATTTAAAAAAAAAAAAAAAAGTTTACATTGCAGAATTAAACTCAAATTGCACATGGTGAGTTGTTTAAGGCTAATTGTGATAGAGATATTTTTGAATGTAATAATTTTACGCCAAAAATATAATAAACTGAGGTTGTTTTTGTACTTTCTCACCAGACTTAAATAGCGAGTAGGGCTGCTCGTCTATGGAAAAAGAAATCTTAATCACGATTATTTTGGTCAATATTGAAATCACAATTATTTAACACCATTACAAATTGACTTTTGAAAAGATGTTTGCAATTATTGAATTAAAAAACACCAAACAGAACTGTAAAATTTTCTTTAAGACTTTCCTTGTTTGAAAGTTTTTTTTTATTCATTCAGGACACAAGAAAAAATAAGGGTTTACTTGAAAACATAACGTGCAAAATAATAATTTCTCTGGATTACTCTGTGATCGGAAGTAGCTGAAATCATAATCGCAATTCAAATTGAATCCGTTGCGTAGCTTTGTTAGGAAGGCTTTGGACCTGCATTTAGACAGCCATGCAGGAAGATAATCTATACATAAAACATATTTCACATTTAAATGAATATGGAAACTGTAAAAGGAAAGATGTCAGGATGATGGAGAGTCAAAGTGTGGATCTTTGCGGTGGTGTGGGAAGTTGGCACACCTGTTTACACATTCAGCAGACAGACAGACTTAAGCATTCCTTTAGAGTTGTTTGTGTCCACCTGAAGGATTTTAATTGCACCATTCAGGCTTCCATTAGCGCTGCGTTAGTTCTCCACTAACTCCTGAGGGAAATCCCTGAATCTTTTAGCTGCTAAATGCTTCACTATGTTCACCAGCTTGGCGTATATATTGGTGTTTGATGATGGGCAAGTAGCATACAATGAGGTTACCAGAGCTTTTTAAATTGAAAAATAAATTGCCTACTGCTGCTGAAAATGAGGTTGGTGGAAGCAGTGAGTCCTGAAACAAAAACAATCAGATTGGGAAAGGCTAAAAAGAAATCCTTAGTATTAAAAGGGCAGTTCAACCCCAAATCAACAATGACCAAGTCCTTATTTTGTTGTAGCCATTGTGATAGTGTCATCTGCACACATTATATCCACACATTTAATGTAACTATTGTGGCTTCTCTTACCTTTTTAAGGCTATTTATCAATCTAAGTATCACCCGTAGATAAGTCTGTCTTCTCTCTAATACCATGGAGCTAGATGACATCGGTGTTTGTATAAAACTGAACCACAATGTCTCTTTCCAGAAATCTTGACTAATCAAGATAATCCACAGACATGGTTGTGAGGAGTTTCATGTAGGAACTATTTTCTTTCTACCAAACTACACCCACAAAACATATCACCGCAGAGTAGAAAGCATTGTTGTTTATTGCAGCTTTGAACTAGGTGATGTATGGTTATAATAAGGCAATTAAAACAACTTAAGCTTAGAGAGAGATAATGTTCAGGGTTGAATTTTTAAAAAAATCCAACGCTAGTATGACAGGATGACATAGTAGACCAAACTACACCTATCCAACAGCCCAGCCATCCCACTCTTCATTCTGATCTCCTACTATAAGACATGAGCTCCCTGCATTAGAACTACCTACCATACACTAGAAGACTAAGAAGAAAAGACTAAAGTCTGACACTGTCTCACACCTAACACTAAAGATGTCATCATACAGCATGTAAAGACTGGAGATCTTGCAGAGTCACAATTTGCAAGACTGGAAGTAGATTTATTTATTTTTTTTAAAATGCAACCAAGATAACTTAGATGGTCACTTAAGGGAACGTTTGCAGATTTTCTCTAGACTTTCTGTATTTTCTGCAGTAGTACCCAGAGGTCCTCGTCTATCCGCCAATAAATCTCCTGGTGGATAACGCACTTCAGAGGGCTCGAAAATCGGTGTGTAGCTGTGTGTGGCGCCATAGCAACCATAAACAACACAATTTGTTGCTGGAGGGAGCGCCCTCATTGGTTGACAATTTTAACTCCCCTACTAAGACTTAAGATAATGTCAAACACGCTTTATTTTGTCGGAACGTCGAGACGGGAAAAAGACTGGCTCATGAGCACCTTCCACCTGACTATTGAGGCGACGGGAGCGTGCCTCAACTCTAGCAAGACTCTCATGATTTAATTTGGATATTGGAAATTAGTCTGGGACAGTGGAATAACTTGGAAAGTCATTTGGTGTAAGGTTGGCAGTGGCATAAGATGATTTATGTCTTTAATGAGAATCCTCCTGCGTTCTTTTCATAGAGTTGGGAAAATGCACATCTGGTAGATGCCCAATTATGTAGATGCAAATCCACATATTCATGCCTTGCAAAAAAGCCGACCACACTTCTCATTATCTGTCCCATACACCTTCTCTCTGCCGGGGCAGGGTTCCAGACTGCTACCTGGCAGTCCTTCATGCGCCTGTGAGTGCATTAGCTTGACACGATCTTTGATCAAGTTGCTCAAATGTGTTTAAAAAAAAAAAGAAAGAAAAATAATTTAACTTTGAGAAGTCTGCTGCTGCCCCTCCGGTGACTGTCGTCACCGGTGAAGACGGTGTTTATTTTTAGAAATGTTAAAGCAAGCAGGTGAAAATATATCAGAACAAATCGCTGTCCACTCTAACAACGCTGTGAGTGGGCAGTATGGTTTGCCCCTCGCGCTGCTTAAAGATGACTGACGACGTTCCTGTATGTGAGTGAATTATTTAAAGATGGATGGACAGAAGTTGTCAACCAACTTGTTTGTTTAAAACCGTGTGAGGAAAGAATTGGTCTCAGTCTGTAATTTGTCACATTCATGGGGAACAAATACACAGCTGTATTTACTTCTGTCCTCCTCGTCTGTGTTGATGTCGTCTGAATTTGCTGCTTCGGCTCACCAGTGCACAGCTTCACACTACGGTTCAGTTCTTTCATTTGGTTTCATCAAATGATTTTCACAGAGTTAACACAGTGAGCTGTCAGGATGTTAACCGAGGCCTTTAAGGGGCATGAGGGGCAAATTGTATCACAATTCCTCCCATTCAATACAAATACCCCAAATCAGTCCATAAGAGAAGAGTTCAATTATCTCTTAAATGGGAAACAAGATTATTTTTTGTCAATATTAATTTGTTGAAGCATGGGCTGGAAATGCACGCAGAGAGACTGAAGCATGCCTGGACGCAGCGAAAGCCCAACAAGCTGGTATCAACACCCGCACGTTGCCCTCTAACCACTCGGCTTCTAAGGCACTCCCGGAAAAAAAGGTTTATGTTTGAATGATCACGTAACAATAGATGTGCATGCTTCCGACTGACATAAGTACACAAGATAAACCAAAAGAATCACAAACGGTAAAAAAAAGTACTCCTTTGACCAAATTGACAAAAGAAAACAGAAGTTTGTGTGCACATAAAAAAAAATTTTTTTTTGACCTTTTACATTACCTGCGTTTTATGGTATGTTTTCAAATATGTCTAAACAGGAGAAAGAAAGCAATAAACATGAAAAACACTGTAATAAGAAGTATTTAATATGCAGTTATGTTGCAGATAATGATATGACAATTCACGGTTGCTGGTTGTCAGAGTTAGAGGGCACGTTTTCCAGCTTGGGAGGTTTTCAAGAGCTTGGCAGTCAGAAACCTGGGAAGCATCGGAGCAAGCGATGGAAAGCTTTGACACGGTAAACAGAGCTCAAAGATGTACTGGTGCATCCCAGCCCTCGACGCAGGCCAAGATCACGCTGTAGGTTGGAACTGGTATTGATTGGTATGAACCACAGAAGACTCAAAGCTGAAAAGGAATGGTTTCTTAACCCTAAAGTTGTCCTCTGGTCAAATTGACCCATTTAACTATATCAATATTCTTTTTAATTCCCCAAAATAACATGATTGATTCCACACAGCGCTTTTTGGCAAGTACAAATCTCTCCTTTCATTAATTTTGGGGCGTCTTATTCAATTTTATAGCATTTGAAAACAAATTGAAGTGGTTTTGAAATAGTATTGAGTAAAAGTTGACACATTCCAGTCTGTGATTATCCATCAACATCCAGTCCTTTAATTTTAGTCTCAATAATTCCTAATTTCTGCTTTTTTAACTCAAACATTAAGTATAATTTCTTATAAATGAGGTTTATTGACCATAAATTCCAAGAATAACTGTAAAACTATTTAACAAGTTAGTGTTACGTAGTGTTGAAAACCTCAAAAAAGTGACAAAAATTGGAAAAAAAGCGTCAACAAAAGTGTTTATTTTCCAATTTAATGGGAAGACAACACAAGGGTTAAGGAAGCGCTCAGTATGCAGATTACCAAAACTAATAAGCGTTAAGTATCAAGTCTATTCTCAAGTATCAATATTCACGCATGTAATTTTTTTAGTCTTTGACGGTCCATTTGTCAAACATTGTGGCGTCTCCCTGAACCATCTGAAACCACAAACTTAAAACGCATATGTTGGATAGAAACGTCAGACTGTCCTACCCTGAAAAATACCCAAATAAGTTGATTGATCAAGCAGCAATTACAACCTATATTTACGTTTTATATTATTATATTGGTGGCGCCCACTAGTGGCCGTAGTAGTTATGACGGAAGCAAAGCAGGAAGTGAGGTGACAAAGTATAAGAAATTGTATAATATAAAAATAATTACAAGAGCAACAAGTGAGGGTGTAGATTGTGGTGGGTCAAACAAACCGGATCGGGTCTGTCCGGTTTGCAGCAAATTTTAGTTTTTACGGATCACAGTTACGTCACATTCTGCATCACCTGCATAACCGGATTTAAAATAGTGTCTGATGATCAGTTTTGTAAAATTTTCATTGAAAAATATTAAAATCTAAAAAATGATTTATATTGTGATTTTTGCGAGGATCTTTACTAAACAAAGATTATTTTTTTTTTAGTCTGTAGGATACAATTTTTAAGCTAGGACTTCTCTGCAGCATCACAATTCTTCATTCAGAATGGCTTGACACATATTTTGCCATTAATAAAAATGGGGCCCCACCTGCAATAATAGATTAGAATATTATAGATTTTTATGGAAAAATCCCCCAGCCCCCCCCTATTAGCCCAACTGAAATTCTAATGTCAGATATGCACACTGGGGTGAAGTCTAGTCAGTACACACGGCCCTATTCCAGTCTCATTTGCGATTTGGTCTCAAATGAGGCCTTTTACATTTTGGGGATTACCTTGACGAACCCCCAAAGTACATACACCATGTTACAATTACACAGAACACTAGCAGACCTATACGCCAGCACCTGCACGCGGCCTGCATGCTTATTCATAGACTTGCAGAAACGGATGTTTAAAGAAAGAAAGCCGGGTATGCAGTTTCATTAATCAGCAAACTTCTGCTCGGAAAGCTTTAGTGCACAGCGGTCAGAGTACCACGGATTAACTGGATACAAAACCGCGCCAGAAATGGACCAGTACTGAGTACCAGCACTGATGATTTTGCTTCAACATGAGTACCCTTAATCTAATTGTTAACAGTATTGTTAATAAGCCGTATTTCTACCTAATTTCCCTCTCCAAAACCACTTCAGAAGAGTAACGTTAGTCACAGCGCTTACTTGCTTTGGAGTTTGTAAAGTATTAAAGTTGAACAAAGAATGGTTCACATTAGAAAAGATTTTCAGGGGGAAGAATAACATCCTCCATCAATCCTGAACGCATCCTATAAATAGATACAAGTCAGTTTAAAGTAATGTTTGCCTCACCTCTGCATCCACAGTTAGCAATAGCTTGTTCTTAAACGTCAGCTAGGACTGCACGATTATGGCCAAAATGTTTATCAGGATTATTTTGATCAATATTGTGATGACAATTTACAGTACCATGATTAGTCATTGGCTTTAGGGACAGAATATTTGTATGGAACATTAAAATAACAATAAAGAAAATAAAATGTGATGCTATGTTCCAGCTAATAGACACATCTTTTCGTCAAGAATATGCGGTGCGAGACCCGACCATTCGACAATTTGTTGGGTAGGTCTTTGGTATTTAATTTTGGGATTTGGAATTAGTTTTTTTTTGTTTGCCTTTTTTCTTCAATAATGTCAAAACATTTTTATAAATGAATGCCTTTAATTAAACCAAAAGACACACATACTGAATCAAAGTGAACACAGAATCGGACACGTGCAAGGCTACCACTGGCTGAGTCGAGCTGTTGCTTTAGGGCGCGCGTTCTGTGAAAAACTGACTTTTTTTATGGCTTTTTTACAATTTTGTTATTTTATTGAATTTTAAACTGGTGCTCACCAAACAAATTGATTCATTATTACCTTTTAAGAGTAGTAAGAACTGTATCCTCTTCGCCATGTTGTAATAGTATTACACCAGTCTCCCACAGCACAGGACAAAAGACAAAAAAGTAAAACATCGTAACCTTAAAATGTTATAACACAACATAAATGTAAAGAATGATTTACACCTCACACTGCCACAACAGCAAGTACCTTTTTCACCGCTGAACTCAGTGACATAGGAAAGGGTATTTGTTGTGAACAGTGAGTACTCAAAGCTCTGCCATGCCCATCAACCTACTGCTGAAAATAGTTTGTGCAGAACTCTGTCAGTGCTCTGCAAATCACTGCTTCTGTACTTTGTAGCTATAGCAACATCATATGTGCCCTTCAATCTGTTTCACTTGTAAAAAAACCAAACATTTGGTTTTATTTTAACCATAATTATTATGATTGATTGACTTTCAGTTCAATCATAATGGGAGGATATAAACATATTCTGTTATAATTTGACAAAAGTATGCACTCTACAGTCATGCTTTTCTGCTCAATTTAATAAACTATCCAAAGGGGTACATTTTATTGACTTTTTTTTTTGCAAAGGGCTTATGTGTTTTACACTGGAACACAGTTAAGTGTATCGAACATAATTTTCAGTGTTTCATGATTTTCGCTTACATTGGCTGTATTTTGATATGCTTACTGAAAATAGTGAAAATAAACTTACGTCACAACATCCGTTGTGAACTGCTGGAGTAATCGTCGGGTCCAGTAACTCCCTCCACCTGGGCTGGTTGCCGGGCAACTGGTCCCCACCAAGAAAGAGTGAGACACTTAGAGTGTTTTCACACCTGTAGTTTGTTTGCTTTGGTCCGACTCAGTTGGTGAGTTTGTGAACTTGGAGCGATTTTCCCCTCGCTCGGTTTGGTTTGGTTTTGGTTTCACACCTGGGAAAATCCAAGCGTACCAAAATGGATCTTTACAAATCACGCAAGAACGTCCACTACTCTTATTGGTTGGATGTTTCTGGGGGCGGAAGCAAGAAAGTAAAAACAGGAACAAGGTTGTGCGTTTTATGGACTAGTGCATATGTCTTGCATCTCCATGGTCAAACCAGCTCATTTCCCTACGTCTGCTCTGACTACAGGAGACATTAGCTCAGACTGCTAAACCCACCTGACTACAGGAGACATTAGCTCAGACTGCTAAACCCACCTGACTACAGGAGACATTAGCTCAGACTGCTAAACCCACCTGACTACAGGAGACATTAGCTCAGACTGCTAAACCCACCTGACTACAGGAGACATTAGCTCAGACTGCTAAACCCACCTGACTACAGGAGACATTAGCTCAGACTGCCCAAACCCACCTGACTACAGGAGACATTAGCTCAGACTGCTAAAACCCACCTTGACTACAGGAGACATTAGCTCAGACTGTTAAACCCACCTGACTACAGGAGACATTAGCTCAGACTGTTAAACCCACCTGAATACAGGAGACATTAGCTCAGACTGTTAAACCCACCTGACTACAGGAGACATTAGCTCAGACTGTTAAACCCACCTGACTACAGGAGACATTAGCTCAGACTGTTAAACCCACCTGACTACAGGAGACATTAGCTCAGACTGTTAAACCCACCTGACTACAGGAGACATTAGCTCAGACTGCTAAACCCACCTGACTACAGGAGACATTAGCTCAGACTGCTAAACCCACCTGACTACAGGAGACATTAGCTCAGACTGCTAAACCCACCTGACTACAGGAGACATTAGCTCAGACTGCTAAACCCACCTGACTACAGGAGACATTAGCTCAGACTGCTAAACCCACCTGACTACAGGAGACATTAGCTCAGACTGCTAAACCCACCTGACTACAGGAGACATTAGCTCAGACTGCTAAACCCACCTGACTACAGGAGACATTAGCTCAGACTGCTAAACCCACCTGACTACAGGAGACATTAGCTCAGACTGCAAAACCCCCCTGACTACGGGAGACATTACTCAACTGCAAAACCCCACCTGACACAGGGACTTACCGAGCAAAACCCCCCTGCACAGGGAACTTACTCGACTGCTAAACCCACCGCTACAGAGCATTTAGCTAACTGCTAAACCCCCTCTACAGGAACATTACTCAGACTTTTAAAACCCCCACTGACACGGGGAACTTAGCTCAACTTTTAAAACCCCACCTGAATAAGACTTAGCTCAACTTTTTAAAACCCACCTGACTACAGGGACATTAGCTCACTGTTAACCCCCGACACAAAACTTAGCTCGACGTTAACCCACCTTACTACGGGAACATTAGCTAAATTTTTAAACCCCCTGACACAGGAACTTAGCTAAAACTGCAAACCCACCTGACACAGGGACATTAGCTCAGACGCTAAACCCACCTGACTCCGGAAAACATTACCAGAGCTAAACCCACCCACAGGAACTTTACTAAACTGTTAACCCCCCTACCGGAACTTAGCTCACGGCTAAACCCCCTGACACGAACTTGCCAGCTGCAAACCCCTACTAAGGAAAATTTCTCAACTGCTAACCCACCTGACTACGGGAACATTCCCCGACTGCTAAACCCACCTCTACGGGAGACTTTACTCGACTGTTAAACCCACCTGACTACGGGGAGACTTGCTCAACTCAAACCCCCCTACTCCGGAAATTAGCTCAGACTGAAAAACCCCCTGACTAAAGACATTACTCAGACGCTAACCCACCTGACTAGAGCATTTAGCGACTGGGGGAGTTTTTTGGGGGGGTGGGGGTTTGAGTAGGGACAATTTCTCCCCAAAAACAGGGATTGATTGCTTGTTTGTCCACTTTTGGTGCCACCAATTTTTGACTGCCGCGTTCTCACCTGCCCAAAACGAACCGCACTTCGGGGAAAACACACTTTTGTTCCCCAAAATTTAAGGCTGTCGGGTGAAAAATCAGGTCCCCTTATTAAGACCAAGGACAAAACCTGAAAAAAAAGCTCAAGGGACTGTTTTTATATTTTGGGGCCCTCAAGGTTCCTTGGTGAACTCCTTTATAAAGTCTTTAAAAACCCAATAAACCCAAAACATTTCAGATGAACTTTAGGTGGAATCCGTATGTTTTCAAAAGTGGTAATACTGCACCAGTTTTTGGGAAACGCACACATGCAGAACTTGTTGTATAACACAACGCTTGCGTGTGTGTTGACCGTGTAATGCTATTCTGGCTACTCCTTTATCACAGCGCAACACAGCCTCTCACTACTGACCCTGAAGAATAAGGGATGAACAGCAAAGCTGTAGAGTGGACACACAGACTAAATGCATGTACTCTACACACACAAGGAAGCAAGGAAGCAATTAACGGCATGACTGCACTTACAGAAAAAAGAATTTCTGATGCCCGAGACACCCTTTCATTTATATCTTCACTTCTATCAATTCATTTTCCTCCCCCCCACACGCGCACACACATTTGCTGCCTTTTAAGCTGTATCTCTGTTTCTCTCCCATTCCATCCTTGTTCTATCGTCTATAACTGATGACAAATCAGCACTGCTCAGTAATCACAATAATCAAACTCTAGACTCCAAGAAAATGAAGGCAGAGTGGATAAAGCAAGGCAACAAGATGCACTGCTTGGAACTCATTTATTCTCCAGCCTTTGATTATCAGTAACACATTCTCTCGGACAAAAACAAGCCAGGTAGGACGGCATCTGGAAAACCGCAGCCCTTTAGAAAACTCCCTCATCTTTGTCAAACCACAGAGATTACACAGTGACTATTCATCAAGCTGTCAGGCCCTACTTTCTTTACTAAACAATATCAAAGCCTCAACGAAATGCTGGAATATCACGCTGTGCTCCTAGAATACTTAAAACAAACTAAAAGAACTGGCACACTGTGTCCTTTTTAAATAGAGAGAGATAACACTTGGGCTTAAGCAAAAAGAATTAAAACCCAGTGAGATGTATTGGAAGAAGGCGACATGCCCTAATAGGATTCCCTGCCTATTGATGGGATTAAACTATCATGTCTGGGCAAGGATTGAATGGTCTAGGGGTGTTACATGCTGTACATTTTTAAATAAGGGGATCTGTTGAGGGTCGGTTTTACAGCCCGCAACTTCCCGGTTTTGATTCAGTGTCACTGCTCTCATCGACCTTGTTTCCAGTTGCAGCAGACAGCTGCTTTTCGCCAAAAAGCTCTCATGAACCAACTGCTCAAATGGCAGACGGACAAAGTTTGAAACTAGCGGCAGGACACAGTGGAGCCTTTAGATGCTTCAGAGCAGTGTTCAAATTAACACCGTGGCTTTCAGGGAGCCCTATGGTTGGGGATTGAGAGGCTACTGTACACATGCATGCACATTCATGAATGTGCCCGCCTATGTGCAACAATATACACTCCATACAATTTAACAAATAGAGTTAATATTTAGTCTGGGACAACTAAGAAACAGAAAATAAATAATTCACCATTGCAATGTTGTTTCTAATTGCTCTCTGCCAAGAAACAATACAAATTCCAAGGCACAGTGGATAGGCAAGGCTTGGCATTACTTTAACAGACCAGACCTGTGTTACATCCCATGACAATCATGAACATGCCCACAGCTTCAAATGTTAGTCGGTAAATATAGCAAGATAACTTTGTCAACACCCAGTGCACCATCATACGGTATGCAATTCCTACTTAACCGTTGGTGCTTAAACGTTCCGGTCCGTGGTTGAGAAGCACGTGGGAGACTTTGTTTTGGCCCTGGAGGCGAAGCTTACTTCAGAGCTAACCCCTTCACTTTATCCTGCATTTGGGAAGCAAGACACAGAAACCTTTCTTGCTCTTGAGGAGCTGCAGTGATATTTCTTAGCTCCCCTAAGAGGCTTTCATACAAATGATCATGCCGCTAATCACAAAGCACCATTAAGTGTTTTTCTCTACCATTGAAACCATGGAGAAAAAACGTACTCCAGTGCTTTAATTCTCAATACCTACTGTATATGAGGAACAAAGACTGCCGACTTTGTGATTACCCTAATCGTTGTAATGGAGGCCCATAAAATACAAATGGGCTTTGTTAGATTAGCATGGATGGAATATCATGATATAAGTCCCCATTCAGATTCTTTCACTGCAACAGTGAGTGCTTTCCACTGGGAACGTGTGTAAAAGCAGAGGTTAGGGGAATGTTAATCCTCTCGCCTGAGATGGAAAGAGAAGACGAGCAGCACAGACCAAGCTTTGAAACGGACGAGTCAGATTCACCACGGTTGGCTGCCCCCGAAACTAAATCTATGTTGAGATTTGTGACAGTGACACAAAGAGGGAAAGAGAAGGAGAGAGTCCCCATGGGTCCATGGCTGTCCAAACCTTAAGCCAGACTTCTAAGAGACAGCCAGAGAGACATACAGCTAGACTAGTCTAGAGAGGGAAAAGTTGGTGTAAGGAGGGAATGGAAGGACAAGATAAAGAAAACGGTAGGGGGATATTCTTGTATCGGGAGTTTCCATTTTGTGAACGGCAACACAGTCTCACTACTAGCGCATCAAAAACAGATGCTTGGTCAGGGGCCTTTGGCGTTTCTGACGCAAAAAGTCTCCTTTAGATTCTCAGACAGACATGGGGGGGGGCTTTTAACTTTCCAATGTAATCCCATCTGTGATGATATTGGGCGCTCTGGGTATCCCTTTGGCGTTAACGCTTAGCTTCAACATCGCAACGTCCTGATGTGACTGTCGCGCATGCGCACATCGCAATGTCGATGCTAAAAGCCAATATCGTTCAGCTCTACGTCATACTACGTCATCTGCTACAGCGCCGTGGTTAAACTGCAGGTGACGGTGCGTCCCATACAGACGCTCACGGGTGCCTTGTGAGTCAGCACCTGACGCTGAGAGCCACTGACCATGCGTCAGTATTTGACGAGGGAGTGGGAAAGGCTTGTGAACAGGAACACCGGGTTAAAGATTTCAAGACTTGAGCGACAGATGGAGCGGCACGGATATTACAGAGGTCAGGCCAGAGCACAGCATGAGGGAACAAGAATCTGGGGTGGGCGGGAAAGTGGAAGAAAGGAGGCTGAGCAGGGAAGATGACATTTTGAAAGGGAAGCTGGTGGTTATGAGAATACAAATAGAAAAGCACATACAGGAGAGAAATAGATTAGGAAGATGAAGTAGTGAGAAAAACAGAGCTACAGAGGGTGATATATCCAGGATTAGCTAGTCTTATTGCCAGTTGCAGAGTGTGAGCCATTCTGTGCCAACCACTGCAACATGATAGGAGGAGGAGGAGGAGGAGGGGTTAAGAAGACTAGGGCTTGCAAATTACAATAGGCCGTGGCCTAAGAAGGCTCAATGTGCATTTACCTAAATTAGGCAATTTCCGTTGACCGTGTTAACTGAAATTGATTTGTAACCTATTGGACCAGCCTTTAACCAGTTTATTGAATAAGTGTTGACTGTCCATTTGGACAGCAACTCTCTTAACTTAGCCAAAAACATGAACCTACAGGAAGTGTACCACTCACTCGGCTGCCTTAGCATTCAGTATGAATTATCCTTCAAACCTTCACATTTTATTTTCTATACACTATTCAGTCTTTTTAGGAAAATGATCCTGAACGAAACTAAGAGTCCACAGCCACTTTGATAGCTTCACTAAAATTATATCCATCTGGTAAACAGTTTGGTCCAAGGTGAATTATAAAGGGCCTTCATACTCCATTAGAACAAGAGCTAGATAAGACACAGTCGTATCTTGAGCTCAATGCTAACATCCATCCAGTATTTGTTGAGCTATTTTAGTGTGGACCGATGTGGATAGAAAGCCTGAGCCATGATAAACACCATGACGAATAGATAAAGAAAAGTGTACCACCTACAGACCACAACTACGGCTGTGTCTCAAATCGCGCACTTCCCTTAGTGCACTTACAGAAGTACACTTCGTGCACTATGTACTGTCTTGCATAGTGCGTAAATTTTGACAGAGGAGTGTTGTCTCAAATGGCGCACTTCCATGTGCACTTACCGGAAATGACGATCACATTTCATCCCTTCTTCTTCTGTACAATTGGGAATTTCACCAGGGAGAGCATTCCAGTCTGCTGCTGTGTTTCGCGAAAAAATTCCTGCTTTGTTTTTGATATTTTAACAACAATAAATGTGATATATTTATTTGCTCCGTGTCACGCCAGGATGACGATTGCGACACCGCCGTCATGTCACCCCCCCCCATTAGCTTCAAACAGTACACACAACTGTATCGTATTATTCGTTCTTGTTACTGCACTCTTATTCATTAATTATACCCATTCTTTGCAGTCCACTCTTTTAAGTATATACTTATGTTTCTGCTCTAAAAATAAGTAAATATTCATTAATTACGTTACTGTTCATTTTAATGCTCAACGGTTTCATGAGGACATTGTTGCCCATGAATAAGACTGTTGTTATGAAGCATTACCCCTTACAACTTACCTAATAGACAAACCATCATTACATCTTTTATATAGTTGTATTTTTGTTCTAAATGGTCTTCATACAGTGACAATACAATAGAGAAAGCAGAGGGAACAGAATTGACATTTTAATAGACCCATTCCTTCATATTCATTATATGTTTGCTACAGTCATGCAACGTGTAATACAAAAGATAACAAAGTTAAATACTTTTAATATAATTTTATTTAAAAATGTGCTTGTAGTTCTGCAGGCTCCCCCCCAGGCCGTAGCTAGTCTGATGGGGACAGGGACATGAGGGGGGATTCCAGACTCTCCAGGGGATCCTTCTACGGTCTGATGGCCATCGTCACCCCTAAATGACGGACCTCTATTCCTCGTTTGTCCCTGAAGAGACGGGTTATGCAGGATAATCATCAGGGGGAGGCAGTATATACAGGATATACATCAGGTGGAGGCAGAAACAGTGGATACGTTTTAACATTACGCTACTGTTAACGTTACTGGCTGATTAACAGCTGATCGCTGTTTCGCTGAGCTAACGCTCACGTCGGATTATGTACAACTTGTTAAGATCATATATCTAACACTAAAATCGTCTACAATGGGACAAAAGTTTAACACAAACAACAATATACTACAACACATGTAACGTTAGCTTATAACTTATTTGCCAATATGGTTAAACTGCCGCTGTTAGCTAACTAAGGTTGGCTTGCTAGCACGTCAAATTACGGTACTAATAAACGTTATAATTCGTGGTACAAAAATGATTATCAACTGTAAAATTAACCAAATATATATTTACAAGTGGCTTATATGTATAGCAAAAAGACTCACGTTCAACTTTGTATTGCTCCGTCGGTCTCGCTATCGCGTCTTCGGCCGCCGCTGTCAAAAGTTTTTCAACGGTTGTTAGCTCCGCCCCTTCCGCTACGTAGCCAAGATGGCGACCGTTGAGTGTGGAAAGTGTCCATCGATCTACACTTAACTCTGTGACCGGTTTGAGTGCACCATCCGGGTATTTTAAGTACACTTCATTTGACCGCACTTCGACAATGTGAACGCACTATGTACTCAAATAGTTAGTATTTAGTACAGAAGTGCGCGATTTGAGACACAGCCTACATCTACAGGAAGTCCAAGAGAAAACCATCCCAATGCACGGATTATCTGTCAGTGCATTGGACTGACAGATAATCTGTGAAAGTTCTGTTAAAAATATGTTGCAGCAGCAAAGCATAGTAGGTGTGAAACTGCTTTAACCCTGGTCAGTTGCTGCACTGCTGTACACAGTCCCCCAGTTAATGATAAACCAGAAAACAAATATACATGCATCTGTCTGTCGTGTGCTACCTTTGGTCTCAATGTGCTTTCTTGTTGACTTCTGGCTGTGTTGGATTTCCAATCAAGAAGAAAAAAAAAGTCTCTTTCCTCAAGACGACAAGGCTAACAGAGCAGGCTGCTCCTACGGTTTGACAGGTCGGCGTGTAGCCCCGCCCTGATGCATCCCCTGCATTATGGTCCATTTCAAATGAAATG
This sequence comes from Etheostoma spectabile, assembly GCF_008692095.1. Classification (NCBI taxonomy): domain Eukaryota; kingdom Metazoa; phylum Chordata; class Actinopteri; order Perciformes; family Percidae; genus Etheostoma; species Etheostoma spectabile. The sequence continues at coordinate 1,770,843 of NC_045753.1, forward strand.
GGACCGCAATTTACAGAATGAACATCATGCTGTATTAAAGAAGACTTGCGATTGAGACCATAACCTTATTAGGAAAATGTTTTACTAATAAATCAACTGGGAAGCAAAGTCCTTTTCTAATAGCCTTCTATAGAAACAGACTTCTTTTTGAAGCTAATGGAGTTGCTGCCTGCTGGAACTCAGATGGAATTGGCATCACCTTTCAGGGCCGGAAGAGGCCACTTGGTTACACCACACATTGCAACTTCTGCGTCCAGAATTAAGGTTTTATCAGTTGGTTTTTACACTAGCTTTTTGTCGGATAAACTACCACGGCCCCTCAAAGGACCATCCTCGGTTAAACTCAACTCCCAACTGCTGCTGATACGCGCGACAGCTCCTGGAGCTCTGTAGCCAGCGTCACATGACCAGCCTAATTGGTTGGAGGTTGTCTAATTTTGTAGGACATCCTATGAATTTGATGTGCATATTTTTTTTCGCATGATATCATACAAACCCGTCAAAGAGAACGCATTGTTTTATTAACTTTCGTGCAACAATGACGCAGTGAAGAGAACAAAGTTCCAAATCAAAATCAGCTGGGTGCATTATGTTGATTTAAAGTGTGATTTAATTCTCCTCTCGTCGGTGAAGTCGTCCATTAACCATGTTTCTGTGCAGTCTTTGTTTCTCTGACAGAGGGCCAAAGTGGGTGTTCATGCTACAGTGCTTTATTTGAACCCAAGGCCAGGGAGAGGAAATTACTTCCTTTTTATTTCTGAACTTTGGATTGCACTATTGAGCACATCTGTCATTGTCAAATAAGTGCCCACAGTTGTTCCTCTATTCATCTATCGAAGAACCACTCCGTTTTCTTTTAATTCGTCTTTACCAAAAGTCGTGTTTCCTCCTGAAAATTTGAAGAGTCAGCATACTGAAATAATAAACTCTCATTAAGTCAGTGCTGATTAGACAGTGTGCGTGTTGCGTGTGCGTGTGTGTGTGTGTGGTAAAAACTGGCTGGCAGGTTCACTGTTGACCTCCCAATAGTGAAGTGGTAGCCCAGAAGGAAATTAACAGCAGCTGAAAACCAAATGCTGATAGTTTTGTTTTTGTCGGTAAAGTTTGTCTGAACTGCTACTTTTCCCCTATAAATAGCTACAGTAGAGTGTCAAATTCAGTGACACATCAAATGTGTCAGAAAGATGGAGTTAAAATAACATCATTAGTGCTGCATCTGAAACGGATTGGTCAATACCAGCGAGTCAGCTCTTATTTCTTTGTGGGTTGTTGAGATTTCTGGTAATAAAAACAGCAAGTGGTTAAAGAATCAATAAAACTTCACTTCAGTGTTTTCAATGCCAAGCAAACAAACAAAGGAATAGCATTCTACAGTAACAAGTCTTTTACATGAAGGCCAATACAGACTGCATTGATGAATACATGTGACACTGGAGCAGCAAATGTGCCTCTCGATGGTCGACTTCCAGGCAGTGCTGCGACCCTTGACTTCAAGGCACCCAATCCCCTAACCCTAATCTTAGGCAACGTTGAGGGCTTAAAACACCAAACACACTGCCATTTACTGTTTCTCAAAGCATGTTATCTAACTATAAATAAAGGTGTGTGAGTGTGTCTTTTAAATATCTCAAAAACATTAAGCTGATCTATTCAACACTTGGCCGATGCTGGGTTCCCAATGACCTCGGCGTTTGGAATTTGGAGCAGTTTGGACAGCGTTGAATATAATTATGAATAAAACTAAACGCCCACCCAAAGGCTGAGGGGGGGGGAAAGAACTTCCATGTCCCTTTTTCAGTTTTGCAACAATAATGACGAGACCGCGTCGTTAAACGCTGACTGTGGCGATATCAACATGCAATGATATTGATGAAAAAGAACACACTAAATTATATATTACAGCAGCAATACAGGAGGACAAGCAACTAGCCTGTTCCAAACAGGACACTGCACTAGTAGAATAATAATGCAGTATGTATGATGGGACTTGTTTTTGAGTTGGAGGACTTTGAGTTGGAGGAATGCTCATATGCATTCAAAGTCAGTGCGAGTCAGGCTGGCAGGTTGATTGACAGATAGCTTCGAGGTGTCCGATTCTTGAGGCTGCTAATGAATAATAATGGTCATTTGTCAATAGCTCAGTATTGTGTGTATGTGTCAATGTGTTAATTCGTACTGTGTGTGTGTGTGTTTGTGTGTGTGTGTGTTGTTTGCATGTACATTTGTGTGTGTGTGTGTGTGTGTGTGGGGGGGGCAGTATATGGGTGTCTTCACACTTTAACGTTCAAAATCGTAAACAATGTTATTTAGTTTAGATATTAGGATGTATTTCTGCCACCTGCCACTGCTACGGGCACTATTTTATGATACACTCCCGTGGGTTGTATAAGAGGGTTCGGAACAAACAACACATGTCCTGTTGTTTGGAGGACTTGTTGGAATGATGGTGTATGTCTGTGGGGCCCTACAGGTACATACTTGTGTGAACATTGAAGTATGTTTACATGCTTTAGAGGTGCTCTAAGCGATGTCACGCGTGTTTTAGGCCACAACATTTTGTGTCACATAAGGCAAACATTTTCTCACTATCTGCTAGCTGCCTGTCCCCAGAACACACTGTAAAAAACATCTCACTATCTGCTAGCTGCCTGTCCCCAGAACACACTGTTAAAACATCTCCTCACTATCTGCTAGCTGCCTGTCCCCAGAACACACTGTAAAAACATCTCCTCACTATCTGCTAGCTGCCTGTCCCCAGAACACACTGTAAACACATCTCCTCACTATCTGCTAGCTGCCTGTCCCCAGAACACACTGTAAAAAACATCTCCTCACTATCTGCTAGCTGCCTGTCCCCAGAACACACTGTAAAAAACATCTCCTCACTATCTGCTAGCTGCCTGTCCCCAGAACACACTGTAAAAACATCTCCTCACTATCTGCTAGCTGCCTGTCCCCAGAACACACTGTAAAAAAACATCTCTTCACTATCTGCTAGCTGCCTGTCCCCAGAACACACTGTAAAAACATCTCCTCACTATCTGCTAGCTGCCTGTCCCCAGAACACACTGTAAAAACATCTCCTCACTATCTGCTAGCTGCCTGTCCCCAGAACACACTGTAAAAACATCTCCTCACTATCTGCTAGCTGCCTGTCCCCAGAACACACTGTAAAAAACATCTCTTCACTATCTGCTAGCTGCCTGTCCCCAGAACACACTGTAAAAAACATCTCCTCACTATCTGCTAGCTGCCTGTCCCCAGAACACACTGTAAAAACATCTCCTCACTATCTGCTAGCTGCCTGTCCTCAGAACACACTGTAAAAACATCTCCTCACGGTCTGCTAGCTGCCTGTCCCCAGAATAAACCACGGTCTCTGTAGACAGTCCCTTAGTGCACCTTTTTAATGTTCAAAAAGCACTATATTCTCATTCTGCCCATGGCTGCTGCCCCTGTATGAGACTGTCTGAAATACCCTGGTGTTAGCATGCAGAATTGCCCCTGTATGTGTTATATAATTGGGATTTAAATACTGACGCATTAACACAAGGCAGTATTTTAATGATGTAGCTAGTGTCGGGTGGTTTAATCCATAACGGTGCATTGAAGATTATCATAGATTTTGTAAGTACTGTAAAATATTAAACTGAGTATAGCTGTTAGCTGTAGTAAGGTATTTGCCCTCTATGTAATCTAAGTTGGATGTGGATCAAGGTGGCTGCAGGCAGTCATCCTTGAGCTCACGCTGAATCTGTTTGGTTGTCTGACCACAGAACTTAAATGATGTTCTTCCAAAAATGACAGTGGGACTGTAGCTCTCTGGTGTAACAGACGGCTGTTCAGTTATCGTACATGGAGAGAATAAAAGACAGTAAACGTTTTCATTGAGAACCACTTTTATGTTTTTGAACTTTTTTGCTCTTTCTCAGACTTCCTTTCTACTGGTCTCTGCTTTCATTACTTTCGGTTATTGAGCAGCTGTGGCTGACCTCATCATAATAAAAGAGGATGGAAGGGAGAGAGTGTGGGGGGGAAAAAACAGAGTGACGAGTTTGAGGGGACAATGAGAAAAAGAGTGGGGATAAGAGAAAAGATGGAATTGAGTTATTGAAAAATCCTTACCAGAGCGGCCATGCATATTGGTGCTTATAAGTGTGTGTGTGTGTGTGTGTGTGTGTGTGTGTGTGTGTGTGTGTGTGTGTGTGTGTGTGTGTGTGTGTGTGTGTGTGTGTGTGTGTGTGTGTGTGTGTGTGTGTGTGTGTGTGTGTGTGTGTGTGTGTGTGTGTGTGTGTGTGTGTGTGTGTGTGTGTGTGTGTGTGCTCTTATCTTCTCAGGATCTGTCTTCATCTGCCCGCTAACAAAAATGTACGCAAAAAAACACACAGATTTAGCGTGGAACTCCCACTTCTCCACCTTCACATAGAGCTTGTTCTCGAGTAGTCTCTGGAGCACCTGGCGGACATGGGAGACCCGGTCAGCCGTGTCTTTCGAAAAAATGAGCATGTCATCAAGATATATACATTTACAAAATGGTTCAAAAAATCTCTGCGCACATCATTAACCAGACTTTGGAATTTCACAGGATTGTGCCCGCATGTCGGCTGTGCCTACCTGCCCGCTGTCCTTCACGTGAGGAGCACAGTGAGATCCCGTGGATCCACGCGACTACGCAGGCAGACGAGACACTCCTCGTGTGAAAAGCCCTTTTGGTCAAAATTTTTGACTTTAGACATTCACTCCCAAAATAATAAGAACAATAGAGATGGAAAAAGATGGTGTAAAAGGTGATGGCTAGTCCTATTGACAGGGTCAAGTCAAACTTCATACAGTTTGCCTATGTTGTGGGATGTTGAAAAAGGATGTGAAGACAACACAAATGTAGATAATATGATGAGGATTTATCTAAAACAGATCTTACTCAGGATGACTACACAATATCACTACATGTACAAAACCATAATTTCCTGTAATTCTTTAATTTCTTCAAACCGGCTTCACCTATCTTCTTCTGCTCATCACAGAAAGCTGATAGATTTCCCATCAAAGCTGACACCATTCTGCTGGATGGTGTTGTGGACTCTGTTATATAACACACAGCCTACACAATGTTCTGCTAACATCTTTACTCCGGTGTAAAGTAAAACATTAGTAACACTGTGTGTCACCGTAACACTCCAGCTGCTTCCATCAGACGTTAACACAGACATTTCGGTTGTGGCTCTTGCATAAAAAAGAACCAAATAAACGGCTTATTGGCTACAGACTTACAGTGATTCTTCATAACCCTTACTGGTTACTTATAATGGTTGAAAGCTTTGAAACATCTGCTCCTAGGCAGCTGAATAGAGGGGTGGTGGTGGAGCCAAAGTGCAGCATCAAATGGATTTGGACTGGCTGTCATTTATACTCAACTCCTCCATCAGTGCCAAACATAAAACTGTTTGCTTGGTGCAATTTAGCATTATGGTCACCATGTCTGTTTAAAAATACTGAATTACTGTAGATGGGAGGGATGAGTTAGCATGGCTTACCCCAGGAAATATCTCTTCCACCATGTGCTGGCTGGCGGGATGGATGGGTGGGTGGAAGCCCACTTTACTGCAATGTTGATAGAAGATCACTGCTGCACAGTACATTATACCTCTTTGATTGGTTAACCTCTAAGGTGTTTGTGGAAATTTTTCTCGGCCTGTGCTCAGTGCAGACACTTCTTTTGGCCACGCCTATGCGCTCTGGGAGTCAGTTGGGCATGGGGGGTTCTGTGGGCCTGTTGGTGGCGCACTGTGAGGTCAGCAGGGCTAAGACCAAGTGGCCTTAACCTCCTGACCCTATTGGTGAAGGGTACATTGGTGGCCTGCATTTTGGTCTGACTGACGGTGGAAAGGGAATTTAAGGACCTGGCTTTGAAACCAATCAATTTATCTGCCGTTGATACTGGGCCAACAGGTCAGATGTTTGCCGACTTCTTTACTGCTTGTCTTGGAACCCAAAATGTCTGATGCAGTTGTATGACCAACCATCCCTTTTGGTGAGTGAACTATAAACTGCTATTCCTGTCACATTCATCTTTCCTGTTGTACCAGATTCTTTCCAATATCAGCAGTAGAGATGTCTGCCTTCTCTCCAACATAAGGGAACTAGGTGGCACTCAGTATTGTGCTGCTCAAATCGCCAAAAAAATACATTACATAAATATATCTTGTGCCTCATGTCGGTTACACTCAACAGCCATGTCTCTTTCCAGAAATCCTGACCCGGTTACTTAAATAATCTACAGAGCTGGTTGTGAGGAGTTTCATGGAGGAACTATTTTCTATTTTCTCTCATGGACCAGAGACTCGTCTTTCTCAGCTGAGCGTTTACTGTAGCTAACTGAAACTGCTAGCTCATGTAAGCTAGCTAACGCTACAGCTAGCTGGCAGATATCTCCATCACTGGTAAACTCGCACTAAAATAATCTAGATTGTTAAATAGTATACTACAGTTAAGAGGAAAAATATATATTTTTGATTTTGGGGCAAACCTTCCCTGCAAAGCCACGAATAGAGCAACATGCCTTGGTGGCTGTTCTGATCAATGATTGTTTTTGCAGATAAACAAATTGTTTAATTGGTCTGGTGTTCTTGATTTCTTGCACCCCCTGAACTGACACAATGGCTAGTATCACTCTCACTAGAACCTGAATCTGCTTATGCAGTAGAACAGGTTTTCATATTTCTCCCCACAGAGTTCTCAAAGCATGTGATTGAATTGCAAATTCTGTGGTCTCATCATCCGGTCACACAGTCTAGGCACGCTTAGCATCTGCATGCTAACATTTTCCCATCCTGTTCTCCTTTTATCCCAAAAGACTGTGGAGCCAACACATCATGTGTCCAGGGCTTATCACCATCCAGACTCAGACACAGCATAATAGACATTTATGTGTGTTGGATTTCAAACCATTTCACAACAGGATAACAAGACATGTTCAAAATGCAAAGGAAAACTGGCAAAGGTAGAACTGCTCTCCATCTAGTAGAATAGTGAAAATGATGCAGGAGCTGCTGCCATTTGGTGTGGGTGTGACCCATTCTTTGAACTTTAATGCTTTACAAACACCAAAATAGGAAAAAAAGAGCTGTGACTACACTTCTGAAGTGATGTTTGAGAGGGAAATTAGGTAGAAATACGCAGGATGACTAGCATGACACCATTGTATTCATATAATAATCCATCCAGGCTAAAGTGTATGCCAGTGACTGCATGTTGCTTCCTCTATATTTCAGGTTGTGATTGACTAGCGGGGCAAGCTTGTTAGTTTGATAAATTGATCAGACCTGCAGGTCACGCGCACTAGCAACAAACTCTGTGTATCCAAGAACAATTAAATCAGTGGAAATGACGTTAGACCAGACACAGACTTCTGTAGTAGATTAGTGTAAAGACGAACATTTCCAGTGTCGCGCCTCCGAACCGTAACGTTAGCTTCTTTAGGCTAACTATATTAGCTTCAGCCTGGCTGGTAGCAGCTTTCTCACTTCCCATAATAACCCCCTTTGGACTAACGTCACATACACACGCTGCCCACATGGTTATCTGTCTTAAAGGGGAAGGGTCGGCCGGTAATCATGTAAAAGGAGAACGGTGGAAGTTTACTTTTCTATCAAGCAGCAAGAAGTTTTGGCGTCAAAATCGCAGCGTGTGATGTGACTATTGCAATGCCAATGCTAAAACACAATATCGTTCAGCCCTATTACTAACCCTAACTGTCCCGTTGTTGTGCCTCATGTCGGTTACACGTACCCAGAGCGTCAAAAAGTGACACAGAGTCCTGACCATAAAGTCTAAAAATGACGCCAAAGGACTAGACGCTACAGAAGACTTTTTTGGGTCGGTAAGAAATGTCAAGGCACCTGACCAAACCTCGCTGGTTGATGCGCTGGGTGTGAGAATATGTTGACCCCAGGCATAGAAGCTCATTTACTCTGGCCTCTGGAATGTTTTCAGTAGCTGTTTTTAATCACTTGTATCAAGTGTTTGCCACTTTCTTACTTCTTTGTTCCTATTGCCTTGCTTTCAATATCTGCAATTCTGTTTTTGTATTTTGTCTTTCAGAATAAAGTAATGAGCATTGATGCTATGAAGGTGAAACTGCAGGTAAGAAAAACAATGTACTGTATCTCTAAGAATCTTTTAGTCTCTGCTTGAATTCTTCAGAGTCTGCTCTCATTTTGTCCAATATAAGTTCTATTAAATAACAAATCACGAGCAACTGTTTTTCCTGGCGTACACACAACCCATACATCTTCACTGCCTGCTGTGGGAGGGCGAAGACGCCCAAACGATGACTTAATGAGGCCTTAGTTAATCTCTTTCAGTCAATTAGCCTGCTGCTCTGGCTGACTGAAGACACTAGAGGGAATTACGGACTTTCTATCCGGTGATCAGACCTGAAAGTTATCAGCGAGAGGAAGACAGATGCCGATGAAGCCTCGTTCAAGAACAGCATTAGATACTGAGTTTTCCCCTCAATTACACAACACTCACGCTCTCCCTCCCTCCAACTCACTCATCTTTAATGGATCTGTGTTCATCCATCACTCTGATTTCCTGTGAATGAGCTTAATGAAAGTTGCAGGCATATCTCCACTTTTTAACTTTAAACTTGCAAAACACAATGGTTAAACTAAAGCAATCCGGTGTGATACGTGATAACGTTTTGATGTCTTTGACACCCTGCTGCTATTTTGACCAACCTTAGAATAATTATGCATTTTGAATTTATTTCATGTGGGCGCTATAGCCATAACATAATTACATTACCTCAAGGTGGGTGCGGGACCTAAGGGTGAAGGAGTGCTGGTAGAAATCATTTGAATAAATCTTTTCAGATTTAATCAGATGACAGCGTGCCTAAATTTGGTGGTTTCAGGGTAGTAAGGAGCCCTGGACGTGACAGGGATGGATTTTTTTTTTAACAGTTAAGTTTAAATGCTCCATTAACTGCAGTCAAATAAGCCATTGTTTGGATATTGATGAATAACAAAGAAGGATTCACATTACAGCAACCATAAATCAGACAAGCCTTGTAAAATATGTGACATTACTAAAACTTTCATCAATGTTTTTACAATGCATTTTAAGGTAACTTTCCCTATAAATTTATGGAAGAGTAAAGTGCAGTAAAATTACTTCAAATCTTGAATCACTCCTTTGAGAGTGACTAGAGAGTACGTGAGGAACGTGATTTGGCAAAATATCATTTTTTGCAGGTGTTGAAACCATATTTTCCTTTTTTGTACTACTCTTGTTGGATTACCCTGCAGTAGGACTACAAATATGTCACTCAGGGGTCAGTAAAAGCCTGTTAGAGAGATGGTTTCGATCCATCCACTTCTGGGTTAAGGGTTGAGCACGCTTCGGCTGCGCCTCTGCTGAAAATCACCCCGGATGGGACACAAACCCACACATCCCTGGCTGAGGAGGCCAGTCCTGTTCTCCATTAGGCCACTTGGCCTTTACATCCCACTGACTTACCAGTTCTGGGAATATCCTATGAATGCCACTATGAAGCCACAATATGGGAGGAAAAATGTGTGCTTTTAAAAACACAACAATGGCCCCTGATTCCACCGTTATGGAGCCCCGGAAGGGTCAAGGCGAGGATTTTTTCAGGGTCAATTTTTGCATTATGTTTTGCATTACCTCGCAACACATTTCTTCTTCCATTTATTCTGAGCCTTGTGTCTATTTCCACTCAGCTGCCCAGCGCAATAAATCACCTTGTTGTATTTTACTGGGAATTATGCTGATATCGACCTTCTGCTCAATGTGCACATTCAAATCTCATATATGCAGCTTTCTATTAGCGTTACAAAGAGACAAGGTTAGTTCAGAGACAACAACGCGAAAATACAGCCGTTACTGTGGTTACAATCAACTATGGTTACAACCCTTCCAGTCGCCTATATGTTCATTTTTCTACCTGTAATGTAATCCCGGAATATATTAAACTATAGTGTGCTATATTCCTGTACTGTGTGGGACAAATCCATTTAATTACATAAGATTTACATCAACAATTACATCATGGTCTGGTGTCTGCATATGGGCTGAAAGGGAAGTGTGAAGCAGCGGCCAGATGTGAAATAATGAAGCAGGAAAACAATGACAGAGCAAGTGTACCAATGGGGGATTAGATAAAACTGTAAATGCCCTACATAACAACCAGTCATTATTACATACTCTGCTATTGTGAACGCATGCAATCCAAAGCCCAGAGGTGTTAGTTTCAGTATTGTAAGTACAATGAAGAAAAATGTGACGATGTCAGACCGTCGTTTTGGTCTAACACAATCCTGTTTGGCTGCTTAGCTTACATTTTTGCATTTATATTTTCAAAGCAACCCTTTTAATTAAATGCAGAGTCACTTTGACCACAGCACCACAAACACCTCTTCAGCATGGGTAAAAATCATAGACCGTTAATATCAATAATATACGGTCTATGGTAAAAATGAGCTTTAAGAAAAGTGTTTATGAATCAGGTAAAAAAGTTGGCTGACAGAGACATGCTCATTTTTATGGTATCTGATGTTAACGATAACCCTGTTCTTCCCTTCTAGATTTGGGACACTGCTGGACAAGAGCGTTTCCGGAGCGTCACACATGCTTACTACCGCGATGCTAACGGTAGGATCCCCTCGTGAGCCTGTTTTGATTGTGACTGACATCTTCCCCCCCTACCTTACCTATCTTTTAATTTCTCCTGACACAGCCAGACTGCGTGACCGATGGTTCATTGCCTTTGTTTTCTTCAAACGTACAGTTTTAACCCTGTTGCCCCCTCTTTCCTGATGGTATAGCAAAAAACACCCAAACGCTGCAGGTGATTTGAAGTGTGTGTGTGTGTGTGTGTGTGTGTGTGTGTGTGTGTGTGTGTGTGTGTGTGTGTGTGTGTGTGTGTGTGTGTGTGTGTGTGTGTGTGTGTGTGTGTGTGTGTGTGTGTGTGTGTGGGTGTGTGTGTGTGTGTGTGTGTGTGTGTGTGTGTGGTGTGTGTGTGTTGCAGTGTGTTTCTTAAGCGAGAGCCATAACCATTGGGTGGGAAAATGAGCCCGTCTCTCACACAGCAGTGTGGAACAGCTATGAGAAATTCCTGTGTGTACTTCTAAGTTTGTGTGGTTGTGTGTGTGTGTAGCAGTTATATCTCGATAACAACCCCACTGAGCACAGATAGAGGTGGGCCTCAGGCCAACCTGAATGAGCAGGCGTTGCAGAACAATGAATCCATACAGCTGTGAACAAAATAGCACTGTAATGGGTGGCTGTTGTATATGTGATCCCATTGTACCTATGAGCATGAGTGTGGATTCCATGTGTGTTCAGGTTTGTAGAAGTGTGAAAATGGCTTTTGAATGGGTGATGTACATAATTGTAATTGCATGCATGTTTGTGAGCGCGTCGCTGGCCAGTTGCCCGGTGTTACTCGGATCTGTCAGTGCAACAGTTTACCCTCGCTGATCTTTAACAAGGCACCCAGGGAGAGCCTCGGGCCTGCGAGTTGTCCGTCTGTTACTGTCTTTTAAATTAGGCTCATTCAGTCTTGGGGGGAGAGGAATCCGCCCCGATGCAGCTGTCACAAAAGCGGTCAATTCTAGTAGACGGTTTTTCCGTGACTGACTTCAAAAACTAAAGATCTGACAATTAGAGGGCTCTGCCTCGTTTCTGAGCATCGACAGGTAGAAGGGAGCAAGTCCCATGTCTTAAAATAGACTGAACAATTTGCAGTACCTTGACAGTTAGTCTTGCATTGCCAGACCTCCTTCCACAGTGCAGTGGAAGAAGGTTTGGCGAGTACACACAGCATTCTGGGGTAAGAGAAAAACATGCTCTGGCTGATAAATTCCATTTATCGCACTGTTGTGGCAAAAAGAGAGCTGAGCCAGAAGGCAAAGCTCTCAATCTACCAATTTTAATTCCTACCCTCACCTGTGGTCATGAAGGCAGGGTCATGGCCAAAAGAACGAGATCCAGGGTACAAGCGGCCAAAATGGGTTTCCTCAGGAGGGGGGACTGGCGTCTCCCTTAGCGATAGGGTGAGAAGCTCAGTCATCCGTGAGGAGCTCGGAGTAGAGCCGCTGCTCCTTCGCGTCAAAAGGAGTCAGTTGAGGTGGTTCGGGCATCTGGTAAGGATGCCTCCTGGGGGCCTCCCTAGGGAGGTGTCCAGGCACGTCCAGCTGGGAGGAGGCCTCGGGGAAGACCCAGGACTAGGTGGAGGGGTTATATCTCTTACCCTGCCTGGGAACGCCTCGGGATCCCCCAGTCGGAGCTGGTTGATGTGGCTCGGGAAAGGGAAGTTTGGGGTCCGGAGATCGTATAAGTGGACGAAGATGGATGGATGGATGGATGGATTCGTGACATCCAACAGAATTTTCGGCAGAATGAGAGCAATCCGAATCCATAATTATGTAGATTTACATTTTGTTTTCTAGATTTTTTTTTTATTATCATTTTCCATCTCCTCATAAAACATTAGCCAAATCCTGGGCTCAGTTACAGATATTCCTTTGAAGACTCTCACTATAAAACTTTGACCTACCATAGCCAAAGTTTTCTGCCACCGAGCAGTTCCACCGGCATCTGCTATTAGTTGAGAAAAAGATTTGAGCACATAAGGTGCTAAACTGAAAAGTCACCACAAGTGACAATGTAAATGGAAAGTGCACAGGCTGCCAGCAAGTGGAACTTCTCCAGTCTGCCGGTTATGTGTCTACCAAAATAGAATCTTCTACAGCAAATGAGTCACAGTCCATCGTCACTTCTTATGAACACATGTCTGCTTTGTGGGTTGTTTCTCTCTCTGATATATATATATATATACTGCATCACCCTGTATTTAATAACTCATACCTGGCATTAACCATCTGATGCAGAGAGTGAGTAAGAAAAAAAAAAACCCACAGCACTGAAAGATTGGCAGCAAACATTGAGACAAGAGATTTGGGACGTTCCTGCAAAATTGCAGTTTCAAAAATCTTGGTCTTATCTTATCGTAGTCTTGGCAATCGTTCCTGTTACATTGCCACTGTACACAACCTGTTAATTGCTCCGATGTGGAAAATGCAGTATTATTTCCAAAAAATAAAAAGACAAAAAAAGAAAGTAAAATAGGGAAAGGTGGAGAAGTCAATCATACAAGTTTTTGAGAAATGTTAAAACCAAAGTAAATGTTAAAATCACTGCCCAGCCGTTGGGACGTTTGTGATCCAACTTTGACCTACTTCGTGTTAAATTTAAAGTACTTTTCGCAAATTCAGGGGGTGGCGCAAGGTCAGCTATGGTATAGTCTATATCAGCAACGTTTCATTTCCAGGATTGTTCCGGTGCCGCCAGGAAGATTCGCTGGGTGTCTCTTATTTCGGCCGGAGGTTCACCTTCTGTTACCTTCTGATGTCCGGTACCTTCCACTTTCTTTTTGTTGGCAACTTAAACTCCGGCAGATTCATGAGGACTATGGTTCCCTGGTCCTCAGATCTCTGCAGGGTAAATCCAGACAGCTAGCTAGACTATCTGTCCAATCTGAGGACTATGGTTCCCTGGTCCTCAGATCTCTGCAGGGTAAATCCAGACAGCTAGCTAGACTATCTGTCCAATCTGAGGACTATGGTTACCTGGTCCTCAGATCTCTGCAGGGTAAATCCTGACAGCTAGCTAGACTATCTGTCCAATCTGAGGACTATGGTTACCTGGTCCTCAGATCTCTGCAGGGTAAATCCAGACAGCTAGCTAGACTATCTGTCCAATCTGAGGACTATGGTTACCTGGTCCTCAGATCTCTGCAGGGTAAATCCAGACAGCTAGCTAGACTATCTGTCCAATCTGAGGACTATGGTTACCTGGTCCTCAGATCTCTGCAGGGTAAATCCAGACAGCTAGCTAGACTATCTGTCCAATCTGAGGACTATGGTTACCTGGTCCTCAGATCTCTGCAGGGTAAATCCAGACCGCTAGCTAGACTATCTGTCCAATCTGAGTTTTCTGTTGCACGACTAAAACTACTTTTGAACGTACCAAAACAAGTTCCTTCCCAAGGCGATTTTGCAGAGGCACTGTTGCTCTGTCTGGTCTTGCTTAATAGCACTTTGACAGGGCTCAGGAGGCCAACTGGCACCTCTCCAGCTGTCAGTCAACACTTTATACTTAGTCCGTTCCAGGAGTTGAAACCCCAAGTCCCCAGTGACTGAGCTACTGCTGTGTGCCGTGCACACATAGTTTTCCCTTAATTGAGGGAGTATACCAGTGTTGGTTATACTTGCTTACAGTTTACCTCAGAAAAGTGGATAAAACAGTCTGGTTAAACTTGTTTAACTGTCCAGTTGATTGTCTGATGCTCATTTCTCTTGCCCCATTAGACTTTGTTATAGCGATGCCACTCCACAGTGGTACAGTGGTATTATAACTGATGGAAATGATGCGCAAAACAAGAAGATAAAACCCAAGTTGTAAACCACAGCTCTGCTTTAATAAGCTCTTGCTTTATCCTCCACTTTCAGCCACTTAAGCATGCTATCATGCTCACTAGACATGGGCCCGTTGCCACTTTCAAGGTATATCGCGGTTTGAAAATGTCAAGGTTTCAAAACCACTAACAATTTCTGTCCTGCTGTTTCTACAGTATGAGTAGAGAGAGTTTAGAGAGTTTAGTCATGTGTCTCCCTGCCAGTGTGCAGAGTATTTTTAAAAATAAAATACCTTTTTTTTGTTCTAGGGGGAAAAAAAATAAAAATCTGACCAATAAGGGATTTTTAAGACGGATACAAATATTTGGTTATTTAAAAATCCATATATTGATATATTGGCCGATATTTAAAGAAAAATCCCAAAAACTGATTTCCCTTACATTAGTTATATGGAGTTATTTATGAGTTCTCACTGAAATAATAATTTGTTTTGTTGTCACAACAGAACCGAGGATCAAAATATATTAAAGATCTGATAAATAAAATGTATAAAAATACAAACTTAAGATATAAAACTTAAAGTCCTTTGAACAAAAACACATCAACAAAAAAGAAAATCAGTGTTGCCAACAGGGACGTTGTAGAGTGTCCTCTGGTAAACAGACTATGCAACACCAACATTCATAACACGGTTGACCGTCCGTTTTTATTAAATATTCAGTCATCATTTATAATAACAAATAAATGATTCTGCTGAATGAATATTTACTGATAGATCGGGAAAGGCCTTATATCGGCCCACCGATAATATTGGCCGGCCGATATATCGGTCGGGCTCTAGTTTTTCTTTTTTTACCCAGACATTTAAAAAGAATAATACATTTTAAAGCTTTAATTGCGGTAGTGTGAAACTGTGGTAATTTTGCTGAAGGTTATCATACCGTCAGAATCGTATACTGGCCCGTGACTGTTGCTCAAGATAACAGTGCTTGCATGCTGATGTTAAACAGGTATATTATTCACCATGTGATCTCGAAGTGACACTTTGCCCCTAGACAGCTTTTGTTTATTTATTTCAGCTTTAAATCTTGACTGTCATTAAACCCTTAATGAGAGAACAGGAAGATCCAGACAGTCAGTGCTAATGAGCTGCTGGCTGCAGTGAGATCTGCCTGGCTCATCTGGTGTAGCCTCCACGGCGCCGCCAAGGTCCAGCTGGGTCCAGAAACCAGTTTTTTTTTTTTCTTCCCCACCTGTCCCCCAGTGGAGCTGACAGTTTTTCATTCCCACAGCATGGCGCAAACACCACAGGGTGCTAAAAAAGAGGTGGGAAAGCTGACAGGAGAAAAGTGCAGGAGAAAAGTAACAAAAGCCGTAGACAGGAAGGAGAGGGACAGCGATGTCGAATTAGAGAGGATATTGAGAGATTGAAACCTAATGCAGGCCTGAGTGGTAGAAGGTGAAATATGGAGACGTTTTAGGTTAGATAAATTTGATCAAATCAAGAAATGAAACTAGATATCCAGAGGAACAAAGTAGTCAGACCGGTTCATGTATTCTAACAATTAGTGTTCAAACTGGCAAGGCTGGCTGAAGCTGGAAGCACTGTAGACAAGAAGCAACTAATCAGCTAATGTAGAGCAAGAGAGCAGGGATGATAAAAGGCTAGAGAGAAGTCATGCACAGCTTCGCATAGAAGCTCGTCCTGGAAAGAAGTGGCATTATGCCTCAGTAGATGGCAGCGCCCAGTAATGGGGAAGAACGAAGAATGGAATTCCTGGTTGTTAAGAGTGCTCAGGTAATAGAAGAGAGAGAGAGGAGAAGAGAGAGAGGAGAGTTGCTTTAGTCCATTCCCTTCATGCACTTATCCTTTATGACAGAGATATTCAACAGGGGGTCCGTGACCCCTAAGGGGTTCTCAAAGTTAGTCCAGTGGGGCCGCCAAATTAAGTTTATAAAATCATGTTTTTAAACTTTTTTTCAAAAATTAGTATATCACACGTCTGAAAATATACATCAAAGGTCCCATGGCATGAAAATGTCACTTAATGAAGTTTTTTTAACATTAATACGCCTTCTCCCCCAGCCTGCCTATGGCCCCCCAGTGGCTAAAAATGGTGAAAGGTGTAAACTGACCCCTTGGTATCCTGCTCTGCCTTTGATAAAATGAAAGCTCTTATGGGGCAATCTGGAATCTTGCCCCATATGAGGTCATAAGGAGCAAGGTTACCTCCCCTTTCACTGCTTTGCCCGTCCAGAGAATTTGGCCCCGCCATATGAGAGAGAGAGAGAGATAGAGAGAGAGAGAGCAGTTGGTCAAGGCCACACCCCCATGATTGTATTCCTAAGGACTCATTCAGTCAGGTAAGTCTCTTTGTAACATAGATGTCACATTTTCAAATTATGGACATTTCAGCTTGAAATGGAACTGCTCCAATGTCCTTTCCCAATACCTAATTGCAGAAAAAAAGACCCAACAGGATGACTTGAAAGGAACAGAATGACAGAGTGAGTACATTTCATGGCCCAGGTAATGGCTGCCTTACACATGACCGCTCCAAATGGTGGTGTATGATTAAAAGGGTTGTTCAGGGGTGTATTGTTTAGAACGAGGAGCTTTGGCTGCTTCATATCCCTGTAATGGCTTTTATCGCCTTCTCTTGGGGTGAGGAGGGGGTTGTGGCTTTAAAGCCACATACCAGTTTTGTATTTATTAGTGCTGTAGAGGTGTGGATATTTAATTACGTTGAATATTTATGTCACTGTTACCAAATTAGAAAGTAACTGGGGTGTATGGAAATTGGTTCCCTAATATAAGACAGCATTTTTACATAAACCCATAAACCCAGGTGTAGCAAGAACATAGTCAGTACAACCACAGTCTGAGCAGCTCCACTGGAACGGTTGGAGGTTGATGCCCTTGCTCAAGGGCACCTCAGAGGGAGGGTCAAGCGCTGCTCTTCCACTTTCCCCACCCAGATTTTTGTCGGTGTGGGGATTGAACCAGCAACCTCACGGTCATTGCGTCTCTAACCTTTAGTTAGTTAGTTCACCACTACCTTCTATATGGAAACCTAAGTAGGAACCAAGATGAAACATCAAAGTAAGTGTTGTTTAGCCCGCTAGACACGTGCATAAGAAATCAAATGTCTAAACAACTAAATTGTTTTATTTTCAGTATTCTACAACTCCAGCTCCCATTATGTGTTTTACAGTGTGCAATGGCTAAGACTCATTGGCATTGTATAGGTCAGGGCATTGTGTTGTGTAACGGTCTGTGTATTCATGCCAAACCTTTACAGTCTAGGGTCACAGTCCTGTGCACACAGCCGCATGCACAATACAGATTGATGCACGTTATGTGGAAATAAAGTTTACAAGGGCCAGTTCCGAGACCTTAAGATCTAGAGGTTGATTGCTGTGCGAGTCAGTCACACTATGGCGAGCACAAATAAAGCGCTGGAGCTTGTGAGGCCCGTCTCCCTGTCTGCTCCAACAGAACCTGAGAGAGAGTTGTGTGTAAGACAGGGACGGTGTGTCAGCGCTGCTCCACTGTTGGAGCACATTCGACAGCATCACCCACCGGGACGACAAATGTTTGGAAGCTTACAAAGTCTAAATATAGCCAAGGTGTACTGCAGAAATGTCTCAAATGTTTTTTCCCAAGAGCTGGTAGGACTAGAAAAGTTCTTCCTTCTCCCTTTGAACATGAACATTATTATTTGAGTTGCTTATTTGATGTTTATATGTTGCTGAGGCTCCCGTCTGTTTTTTTCAGTAAATTGACATGAAAAAGAACCTGATGACATCCACCAAAAGCTAATGGGAACTGTGGTTCCAAAACTTGGTTAGACCCCTGGTGTAATGGAAACCGATTACCAGGAGCAGCCTACTACAGGTTCTTCTCATGGTATGGGCAGTGCTCTACAAAAACCCATCACTCAGTCTGGGTTTCTTGGTTCCGAGTGCCACAATGCCCCCAACATGGCAGAAAGGAACTACAGTGGCTTGAGAAAGTTTACACACCCAGGCTAAAGTTGATTAATAAGAGGAATAGAAAATCATCATTTGGAAATTGATCTTAATGCCTTAATTAAAAAAATGGAGGAAAATCCAACTATTAAGGACCTTCTTTAAAATACAGGGGGCATAAGTATACACCCCCCTATGTTAAATTCCCATAGAAGCAGGCTGATTTTTATTTTAAAAGGCCAGTTATTTCATGGATCAGGATACTATGCATCCTGATAAAGTTCCCTTGGCTTTTGGAATTAAAGTAACCCCCCCCCACATCATCACATACCCTTCACCATACATAGAGATAGGCATGGAGAACTTTCCATAGGATCATCTCTCAATCTAAATCAAACCAGCTATTAAACTAACTGAAAGAACACCATGCCAATCTGTATGGTGAAGGGTATGTGATGATATGGGAGGGGGGGGTAGTTTAATTCCAAAGGCCAAGGGAACTTTATCAGGATGCATAGTATCCTGATCCATGAAATATCTGGTCTTTAAAAATAATAATCTGCACACTTCTATGGGAAATTAACATAGGGGGGTGTATACTTATGCCCCCTGTATCTTAAGGAAGAAAATGTATTCATTCACGATACATTATTCATTCACAAAGAAAATTGGTGTCCTTAAAAGGTTGGATTTTCCTAAAATAAAATTTAATTAATGCAGTAAGATGCATTTTCAAAAGATGTTTTTTTTTTTTTTTTTCCTCTTTTTATTCAACTTTAGCATAGGTGTGTAAACCTTCTCAAGCCACTGATAACAGGAAGTACCCAAGAACATAGAGACTTGAGTGACAAATGAGAAACTATCGGGCTCACCGAGACTACATCTGTTGCATATTAAATCAGCATCATTACCTTATTATTCCTCCGCTCTGCCTTATCCCATGCTGCCTGCATCATTTTTTATTCCCTCTGTTCCGCGTTCTTGGGTCACTACTTTAATCACTAATGAGCGACTGGAGGCCTCACTCAGCAGCAGCTTGTGGGGGCGAAGCTTGTCCTGTCTGAGGCAGGAGGAATGGACAGCAACAGAGGGAACGCTAATCAAGAGTTGAGCAGGAAAGTATGAAGGGACTGAGGGAAATGATAGAAGAGAAAAAAGGTAGATGGATGGAGAATAGGGAAATGGCAATTGGAAACAAAACGCTGACGGTACTGCATATTAAAACGGATGTGCAAGGGCAAGCCGAGGCTTTATTCTCGAGCTCATCAGTGTAAAGTGAGTGGAGAGAAGACTCAAAAATAGGGCTGCACGATTATGGCCAAAATGATAATCACGATTATTTCTGATCAATATTGAGATCACGACTATCACGATTATTTGTTGATTTTAACCAAAACAAATTGTAATGTCACATAGGCTATTTATAACTGCTTTCCCATCCGTATTATGCAACATTCTTCTTATGTTGAAGTTGTATGTTGTACAGACATACAGCTGCAACACATGGAAATGAAAATTAGCTATCTGAAATGAATAGCGTAGGATGTATTTAATAAAAAATAAAAAAAATAAAAATCTCCTTCCCTTGTTTTCAACAATAACTGATTAAAAGAGCTAGGGAGAGAGGGGGGGTGCTACTCATAGAAAGACGGCTGACTCATTATGAATGGGTCCAGCACGGGTTGAATGACGGGTCAGTGAAGTTACACACGTTGTGTGTATGAAATGCTGGGGGGGCTGCGCGGAGAGTAAGAGGAGAGAGCCAAACACAGGCACAGCTTTACAGAAGAAATGTGTCATGTAAAGCAAAATTAAACCATATCCATATAAAAACAATGCATCGTTTGTGGAGAGGCAGCGGATTCGACCTAGAGGAAAAATATTACTTGCTCCCTAGAGCCCTGTGAGCTAACAGACACCAACCAGCACCCTAGAACCCTGTGAGCTAACAGACACCAGCCAGCGCCCTAGAGCCCTGTGAGCTAACGGACACCAGCCAGCACCCTAGAGCCCTGTGAGCTAAATGACACCAACCAGCACCCTAGAACCCTGTGAGCTAACGGACACCAACCAGCACCCTAGAGCCCTGTGAGCTAACAGACACCGACCAGCACCCTAGAGCCCTGTGAGCTAACAGACACCGACCAGCACCCTAGAGCCCTGTGAGCTAACAGACACCGACCAGCACCCTAGAGCCCTGTGAGCTAACAGACACCAACCAGCACCCTAGAGCCCTGTGAGCTAACAGACACCAACCAGCACCCTAGAGCCCTGTGAGCTAACGGACACCAACCAGCACCCTAGAGCCCTGTGAGCTAACAGACACCAGCCAGCACCCTAGAGCCCTGTGAGCTAACCGACACTAACTAGCACCCTAGAGCCCTGTGAGCTAACCAGACACTAACTAGCACCCTAGAGCCCTGTGAGCTAACAGACACTAACTAGCACCCTAGAGCCCTGTGAGCTAACAGACACTAACTAGCACCCTAGAGCCCTGTGAGCTAACAGACACCAACCAGGTAGATTGGCTTTGCAAAAAAGCCCGGAGTGTTGAATTGAGGCATTTAAAAAATTGCTTGACGCAAATTTGTGTGTGGGAAGCCAAAATCGTGATTTAAAATTTGATTAATTGTGCAGACCTACTTGAAAGGGTGTGTGTGTGCGAGCAAATGTATCTCCCTGCTTATAGCCTACTCTCCATAGAGCTTATTGTCTATACACTATAATATCTATTTCACATGCTTAACCTGTTCATTTCTCTTCACTGTTATATCGGGAAGAAAGCGTTTTAAATATTAAAGCTCTCAGCTGTCACTGCGCCTGGAGCATTTAGTAAACGCTTGTCGTCGTGAGTGATCCACCGCTTTCAAAAATGGAGACCGTAGAAGGGAGCCCCAAGGGTTGTGCTTAGCTAGGAGAAGATGTAGAAACGCTGATGGTGCTGGGACTGTCACAGGAATAATGGACGTGATGGAAGGAGGGGACGCTGCTCGCCTTTTGAGACGCTCACTCACATTTTGGCTTTCTGTAACATCAGTGCAGGAGTGGCAACTTGCCTGAGGGGACAGAGTGAAACTGATCAGTCAGATATCACACACACACACACACACACACACACACACACACACACACACACACACACTTTTCAAGGTGGTAATGGAGCATAAGAGGGATTTTCATGTTTAGCTGCCATTTGCAAGTTGACAGAAATATTCAGGCAGGATTTTTTTGTGTGCTTTTAAGTCAATCTGGGAAAGTCACCTCTGAAACCCAACTTAATTTTAGTCACAGTAGCTAAAGTACATAGGTTTTGTCAGGTAAATGAATAGTATGAATATGTAATGAATAGACAAACATTTGGGGAAATATGAGAGTAATACTGTAGACTAAATATGAAGCTAAGGCATCAGGTGAATAGCATAGCTTAGCACAAACACTGGAAGCAGGGCGAATCAGCTTGCCTAGCTCTGTACGTTTTTCAAAATAGCTTTATAAAAACAGCAAGCCATGGTTTTTTACAGGGAGTTATGTGCTGAAACATTCACTAAGAAGGCCTATGTGTTGGCACGGTCCAACAAGTTTGCCGCAGCCTGTATGTAAAAGGAAAATATAAGTGGAATTTTCCTTTCATTAGCCACGTAAACAGCTTAGTCGGAATATTGTCTTTTTTCGGAATAAGGGCAAAAAACTGAATATTATGTGCATGTAAATATAGTCAGTGTTTAGTTCCGAACATATTCCTCCATAAAATCAGAACATGTGCTTTTTACCCTTTGGTTTTTGGTATGTTTTGTACAAACAACATACAGATATCTTGACTTTAGCTTCAGATTGAGTGTACAGACATGTAAGTGCTATCAGTCATTATTGATACAAATTATCATCAGAGAGATGGTGGATGGAGGTTCTCTTAATGGATCACTTAACTCCATCCCTTCCTACTAATAAATAATGTAAATCGCACAAAAGATTTCGGATTTAGTGTCTGGGAACCGCTAATGTCTGTACATACGTGTACTGTCATAGCATGTCCTGAAGATATTCCACAGAATAAAAGAGAGGTTTGAGCTGCTGGTAGTGCTAGAGTCGGGATCACCAAAGTTCGTAGAAATCACCTCCTGGGCAACATGGACGTCTGTTTAATGTGTCATGTTTGTTCAACAGTTGTGGAAATATGTCAGTCTGGACCAACGTGGTGGACCAAATGAATAACCAATCCTGCCTAGAGCCATGGCAATTGCATTGGCCAAGTTTATGTTATGTCCTTAGACAGGGATATGGTTAGGTAAAGTACATTCTGGCTGGTAAGGAAAGGGAAAGTTCATGGTCAGTTTGACTCGACTCGGCCCGACTCGGCCACGCTGCCCCGTCCTCCATTTTCCATTGCAGATTGAGTGCCGACTCCTGCGTGAAACGAGCGTGGCTGGTCGTCAAAGCGACGCTACAGAAAAATGTTGCGACACATACAGAACTTTGAAGGCGTGTTGTTTTTGATTCTCAGTATGTGGCTGTTGCCACTTCCCGAAGACACATTTTGTTTCAAAAGAAGCTGGAGGCAAAAAAGGCTGGCTAAACCTCTTACAAATGGCAGGTTAGCAATGATGATGCAGTGATTAATGACAATTCGCTCGGACCCATCAGTGGTCTGCAGGTTTTCACGTTACCTTTTGTTATCGCCTCAGCTTGCTTGGAATCTCAGTGGAGGTGATACAAAAAAAAAATATTGCTAGAACAAATACTTTTTCCATAATGGAACAACAAAGTCGAGCAGATGCGAGTTGAGCAGGTGCCATGTAATGGAAAAAACGCCATGAATGACTGCAGGGTGTGGCCTTTCCGAACAGACATCAGTTTCATAATTAGGTCATAATTTGAATGAACTATAGTAAATCTAGAGTATACCCTGGCTTCTGCCTTTTGCTTATCAGAAAACAGCCATTGATTGTGCCAATAACGGCTGTTTTAGACCACTACTGCACTTTGTATTGGAGGACAGTTCCATAAATTCTTCCCTAAATATTTGTAGTTTGTTGCACAGCTGCGTTTGGTCAGCAGATGGTGCAGTTTAACCCTTAGAAAACTAAAATGAGTTCTATTATTTTATCATGTTGATCATGTTTTTTTTTTTGCCCTGCACAAAAGCTTAATCGCATCATCAACCCAGTGTGTGTTTTCACCCCACTTCTAAAAGACAGCCATTATTACCAAAACCTCGAAGAATTTTATATTGTCAGTCTCTTTCACTAGCATAAATTTGTCTTCTCAAAGTGGTTTTGTCTCCCAGTTTCTTGGTGAATATATAGGTCCATCAATCAATATGCCTATCTTCCTTTTCATGGGTAACCTTTTTGTCTTCTGCCTGTATCTCCTGCCCGTCTTTTCTCACTATCGGCACCATTTCCCGTTTAATTGTCTCTTCCTTTATGTTAAAAGGTATTTCGGTCTTGTATTTCAACCACAATGTAACTGCCCGTGATGACAAACCTCTGTACTGCAGTCTGTACTGCTTTGAGAAAGTTCTCTAGCTTTGTCTGTCTTCTGCGCTTGGGAAGAGGTAATTGGATTAGTGGGGGGTGAAAGAAAGCAACTTATTGTGGTTTACTCTGGTTTTATCGCATCTGATCAACACAGGAGCCATGCGAGAGGGAATTAAGTAGTGGGACAGATCATTCTGTCTTTTTTGCTTTTCTTTTCTACCTCCCTCTCTTCTATTCCCCCCACTCATTAAATACCCTTCACGGACTTGTCTGGCTGGAAAAAACAAATTGGATTTAATCCAAAATAGATTGGTGAAAATTCGGCCACGGTAGGGGTGGGGGTGAAGACACAGTGGATAGGACACATGCCATTAGTGTGGGAGACACAATGTGTCCCTGAGCAAGACGCTTAACCCCTAGTTGCTCCAGAGGTGTGCAACCTCTGACTTACTGTATAGCAATTGTAAGTCGCTTTGATGAAAGAGTCAGCTAAATGTAATGGGTAAAGAGTGTGTGTGTGTATGTGTGTGTGTGTGGGTGTGTGGGTGGGTGTGGGTGTGGTTTTAGGCATGTGTGTAGTGATCTCTAACAAAAACCAAGTGCAAATTGTTATTTCCCCACTGGGAATCAATAAAAAGCATAAATTAAAATCATTATCATTATTAGGCCACATCTACACTACTGTGTTTTGAATGAATATCTTTTGCTACGCTCGCGTTCAAAATACTACGGCATTTCCGAGGCCCTGAAACGGAGACATTTGGTAACACTGCTGCCCCGTTTGGTTTGAAAACCCTTGGGTTGCTTTGGAATCTGGACGGGCCCAAACGGAGACCTATGGGAATGTCAGTCAGTCTTATCGGTTAGGTTTATAAACCTTTTGAGTAATCGTCATCGTTGGTCCAAGCAAATAAACCCCTGCTCTTACTTTTCACCATTGTTGTTCTTTCTCCAAAGTATTTTCTGGAGAGTTGCTGTGGAGGTAATTAGCTTAGGGTAATTATTCCAAGGGAAACTTGATCCGGCTGCGAAAATGTGTTACTATTCGTTGGTGTTATGAGTTTTTCTGTCTGACGGAGCTTTTTTTAAATGCACACCCTGCAGGTTGTGCTAAAAAAAAGAGCTGAGGTGAGATTATCTTGCAGCATGATGCAGTTAAAGGTAATTAGAATTCCCATGCGTGGTCATGCTATCAGGTGTGACACAGCTGCGGTGGTAAATGTTGACGCTCAGCACTTTGCTCAGCTGACAGTGGACGACATTACGGAAGTCTTTCTTCATGGATTTCTCTTGTGTAAGATCCAAAAACTCGTGTTGAACATCACACAGTGGAACCAAGTTTTGACACAAATCGCTACCAGATGAATTCTAAAGCAAGAAACTGGTCGGATAGAAGAAGTGAGGGACCTGAAATCAACATACTCATGAATGCTAGTAAGACTAAAGAGATGATAGTGGACTTGGGGAAGAAGAAGGGAAGGAACTACGCCGCTCCTCCTCCGAGGTGGACGGCTTTAAGTACCTTGGTGTCTAACCTCACCGACAGTCCAATTTGGGTGCCAGTGTTGTAGTACTCAAGACCGGTCTCAAGACTCCATTTTGAGGGTCTCGGAATCAACCACATTATTACTCGATCTGTCTCGGTCTCTGATGAAGAGGATTCTGGATTTCATTTCAAGAGCGGTCAAGACCACAACTCCAAAGATATTACTAAATTGAACGTGTATCATCTGATTTGTATATTGACATCATTACTAGGATTGGATGTTAAATATCCTGCTTCAAATGGATCTAATAACTTGACTCATTTCTAGTTTGAAATGCGTTACTATTAACCCCCCCATTCCCCGCCACAGCTTTATTTGTTATGTTTGTCATGCAGGGATTTATCACAACCTTGAACCCCATTCATGTCAAGTCTTATATAATAACCACATTACTGCCTTTTTCAGGACACTCATGATCTGGGATTCTAAAGCAAAAAAAAAAAGAGAAGCGGATTCTTATCCAGTGGTTTAATGGCAGCATGGCACTAACACTAGTCATGATCAGCGGTGATGTAGTTAGTCACAGGCTGCACTGACACGACAGACAACAGAACAATCTGCACTTAGCAGTGAACACAGTGACTTTATGGGAAGACGTGTTTGGGATTTAATGATACTGGTGTATTGGCCGTTTGGGGCCTGTGCCTGCATGGTTCCCAGTCTTTTCTTCCTTTCTTAAGCTATGAGCACTGTTCAGTCAGTCGTGTGACAATAGGAATTGTTTGTGGTGTATGTGTTGCAGCATGGACCGTATTGACTTTTGAATCTCTTTGTGTGTCCTCCCTGACGTATTTTCCTCCAAGGACAAATGCCACAAAGTCTGACAGAAACAGCTGTCCAGAACTGTTTATCATAGCAGGTCCCAGGTCGAGACAATAGCCCGTCCAAAGAGACAAGATGCTCTTTTTTCAGCTAAGATAGAATGAGCGGTAAAGAAAATTGACACAAAGAGCAGATTCAGAAAGACGTAACGGCTCCATCATGTCTGCCTGAGAAGATTAATTGTAATGCTAAGATAAGACTGTTTTCCAAACGAGGTCTTCTTTTCTCTAGGGGGGACGGGTTATAAGGTAGGAGACTACTGTTGTAAGGTGGCAAGACGTTTGTCACTCTGTAGCTGATGTGTGCATTCTGAAAACCGTTTTTGTCACTTGAATGTTCTCTGCAGGAAAAAATGAAAACTCTTCACTGAAGACCAACCCTTGATTCAGTTTGCAGCCTGTCTTTATTTTGTTTCAACAAAGTCTCACTTCCAACAAATTCCTCTCTCGCTGTACAAAAAACGTCCACGTCAGCCAGACTAACGTTTAATAAACTATTGCCCGTTGGGTCACTAAACTGAGAGACCAGAATATAACCTGGTGGCCGCCGTAGTGAACTTTGGCCCCTCAACAGACTCAGCTGAGCCTGGCTCGGCTGCGGCTCATCTAGTGATTCGGCCAGTCCCCTTTTTTCCGTCTAGCCGTCATACATCCAGCTAGCGATGTGGCCCGGGCATGGGAAGGAGGGAGCCCAGTTCAGCCGGGTGAGACTGGTGGGAGTCGAGCTCAGCCTTAACCAGTATCCAGGACGGCTGGAAAAATGGACGCAATCTCTGGCAAGAAAACAAAAGAGCCAAGAGCCCTGGCGTTGATCTAATATGTGTCTCTATACGATTGTATTTGCATGTAGGGTAGACAGCAATCAGTTTTTGGCGGATGATCACATTGATCACCATCAATCAATGAGCCTTGTAGTTCTAGGGATGCAGCAACTCCCGCCCCCGCTGATGTCCTACGCATGTGTTGGGACACACACACACAGATATCCTGATTTATAGATGGATAAACGGCGGATTGATAAGCCCAAGCATGCTCCCCTGAACATTCTATTATCAAATAACTCTGTGTGGTTTATTGTGGTTTATTATAACCGGTTTATTATAACAGTTGAGAACAGGATCATTTAAATGTTTTTTCCTCTCTCTCCACAGCTCTCCTCCTCCTCTATGATGTCACCAATAAAGCATCCTTTGACAACATTAGGGTAAGAACAACCACACTCAGACTAGTCTGTCATCCACAACCCCCCCCCCCCCCCCCCCCAATCTTTCTTTCCTTCTTTGATATAGCTCACTGCTGTTGGAATTCATTCATACCACATCTCTGGGTTGGTAATCATCACCGCTCCATGTAAAGGAGTTTATCTAAAGTATCTGGGTGGCCTTCCTGCGAGGGGAAGGTAAAATGGAGCATGAAGTGGACACGCGGGTAGGTACAGTGTCAGCAGTGACGTGGCCATTGTACCAGACCGTTAAGGTGAAGGCCTTCAATCTACTTTCCAACCCCTCACCCACCTTTGGCCATGAGCTTTGGGTAGTAACCAAAAGAACGAGATTGCAGATTCAAGCAGCCAAAATGAGTTTCCTCTGGGGGGGTGGCTTGGCTCACCCTTAGGCACAAGGTAAAAGAGCTCAGATATGCTGAGGGAACTGGGAGTAGGATTCCTGCGCCTTTGTGACCACGTTAAGGCGGTTTGTGATTTGGGTGCACTGGACGGATTATATATCTCATTTTGTTTAGGAACACCTCCGAATCCCCTGGCAAGAGCTGGAAGACGACGTTGGGCAGATGGACGTCTGGACTACCCAGATATAGGGCGGAACATTTAATGGAATGTCTTTTATTATATAAACAAGATTCAGGAGTTGAATTTAACTCTTCATACCAGCAATACATTGGCTGCTTGCCTGAATAGAAGGGTGTAATAATTTGTGGATGCTTGAAATCACTGTTGAGGAAGAAATTCAATGCCACTTGATGGAATAAAACATACTCACACACCCTGTAACATGGACATAAAGTTGCATGTTAATGCTGCTGCCTGTTGGACAGCTCTGTAGATATATGTTGCAGTGTTTAACACAAATGATGGGTTAGCATAAACCTTTGGACACCTACATTGGGATTTTGCAAGACTACTACTTACCTCAAATTCTGGCACAGAGTAGTGCAACATCCAATCTTGTATATTGTTGAATGCTTCCCCTTCATGCTGCATCAGTTAGAATAGTGCTCACTAAAAATCTCGTGTGTGTGTGTGGTTAAATACAAAAGTTCTAAAAGTAATGAGTAGAAGTGCCCATATACTCATACTCACAGCAGGGATGGGATGACAAACGATGAGGACAGTAAGAGAGGAAGACCACGGGGGCAACAAATGATTCAATCAGAGCTCACTTTTTTCCGCCAAATGGAGCCATCTCTTTGTAGTCACAGACTGCCTCAGCTCCCACTGAGATTTTCCTGCCATTTCCTGCGTCATTTGGTGCCGCTACCCTCATCCTTTAAACGTGCAACCCTCTCCTTTGATTAATGCAGAGAGGAGTTAAAAGCAGAATATGTGCATTAGAAAAGTGTTTTTCTCACACACCAAGGATAGGAATGACTCCATAGCTGTGTGTTAGCTTTGATGCATTTACATCTAAAGACTGTGTGTGTGTGTGTGGCTGTGTGTTTGCGGGTCTGCCTCTGTGCGTGCTTGTTTGTGGGTATGCCTGTGTAGGGTGCCTGTGGGACCTCAATGTGCATGTGCGCTAGGCCTGTATGATATTGGAAAAAATGTTTAAAAAAATATAATATAAACATATAAAATATTATGCCCCTCCACATCTTAACCAAAGGTTCCTGAACACTGTTCCGGATACTTCCATCCCACTTTAGCACCGTTTTATTATTACAGGGGTTAGCGCAACAAGAAAACATAAAAGACAACTATATATGACTAATTACCACCAACCTTTTAAAATATGTTTTACCAGGTTCAATCTTTTATCAACTTTTATGAATTGGTAAAAAGGTATAATCGTCAGAATGTTCATTTTTCAACACAAAGCAGCGCAGTGTGTGTTCTTTCAGCCTCATTTCACAGAACACAGCACTGTGGAAGCTAATCCCATACATCTTATATTTATCCACATTCCTTACCAAGACATTTAGCCTTCAACATGGGAAACTAATAGAGCTCAACAGCTTAATTCTGAAAGTTAATAAAATAAATCTCTCTAATTACCATCCAAGGCAGACTGGCTACGAGCTCCGAGGTTGTGAAACCAAGGTTCATGCCCCTGTAGAAACTAGAAGTTTGGGATATCAACCTTGAGAGAAAGAGTTTTATTTGATGGATAGATACTACACTACCCACAATCCTAGACTTAACAGCCACTTTTCTGTTTGGCGGAACTCTCTGTTACCATGGAATTTTTTTACTGAATCCACGAACGGCTAGAGCAAGTTTCTGCCACTGATTGATGTCTACTGCTGTTTTTAAAATGCTTTTTTGCGCAAAATCAAATCTATTATGGGGTACAATTTATCTTGTAGCTGGTTGGCTTGGTTCCAGGCTTAAAACGTTTTATTTAAGCATTTAATGAAATGTCAATGATATATTTAAAGGGGAACACCACCTCTGGAACCAGAGCTGTAATGTTAAAATGGAAATACAATAATGGCAGTAGAATAGTTTCAGTTATTGTTATGACAACTACAGTATGCACTGTATTATGGTTTAGGTCTGTCACTGCATTAGATGGAACACCAAAATTCATCTTTAACGTTTCAGAAATGGGTCCTTGGCCTGTGTGCGCTGTAGTCCACCTTGTTATCCAATGTTAAAGTATGAGCTTGCTGCTTTGCTGTTAGGACTCACTCTACAATAGGGTGGCATACTTTGTCCCACAGCCACAAATGGCACAAACAGGTCATGGGTCTGTGGATTAGTTAGTATTCCTGAGAACCACAGGAACATCTCCAATCACACTGCCAGGTATCCCGGGATCCATCGGAGAACACAGGAACAGGAAGGACTGCGGGTCATTTGAAATTGGAAAGCCTGTTCACATGATTGAACCATGTGAGGAGAGGTATAGATGGAGCATGTACCGGCCGCACACACACACGTTTTGCTGATCGATTTTTATCTTAATTTGAATTGATGAAGCGTTAGCACACTCTGTGGTCGCTGCATTGCATTTCTATTATTTCACTTGTTAAATCTCAGAATCTGGACTCTGGAAATAAATCTCCCTTATGCTGACATGAGTTTTCTCCTCCAATGTCCCTTTTGTCATTTGTCTTCATTCTATGTGGTATTAATCATGTCCTGTATACGTATAAATCCTCCACCCTGCCCAAGTTACTGTACACTTCGAATATTTCTTTATGTATAAGGATGTTATTCCATCGGTATTATTTTTAGTCACACACAGCAGTATTAGCATAACAAATAGGCTAGATTGAATGCTCCAGAGTAGAAGCAAACTCTGTTGTGTGTGTGTGTGTGTGTGTGTGTGTGTGTGTGTGTGTGTGTGTGTGTGTGTGTGTGTTGTGTGTGTGTGTGTGTGTGTGTGTGTGTGTGTGTGTGTGTGTGTGTGTGTGTGTGTGTGTGTGTGTGTGTGTGGTGTGTGTGTGTGTGTGTGTGTGTGTGTGTGTGTGTGTGTGTGTGTGTGTGGTTGTGTGGTGTGTGTTTGGTGTGTGTGTGTGTGTGTGTGTTTGTGTGTGTGGTGGTGATTCTGGTCCACTGCTTCGTGGTTTTCAGGTGCATGTGTGTGTGTGTTTTTTTCTAGGTGGTGTGGGGTGTGTTTTTCCTCTGATTTCCACTCCTTCAATCGGAGCTGTGTGGAGTCCACTGGCTGATCCAGTCAACAATGTGTATTTTCATAGGTTTGTGTGGTGGGGGGGGTTAGGTGCGTGTGTAGATGGCGTCCCACCCACGCAACACTTGTAAATTTGTCACTCGTTTGTCAAGAAGACTTAATAGCAGTTTGAAGGAAACCCTGTATGGACCCCCCCGCCCCCCCCTTGGCAAGATACGCTTGGAACGCTTCTTGTGAGCAGCAAGTCTTTAATTCTGTTTGAGGTCTTCACCCATTCCTCGAAGTCTTCCAGTTCTTTGAGATTTCTGGGCTGTCTGTCACACACCTTTCTTTTAAGGTCCATCCATAGATTTTACATTATGTTGCGGTCAGGACATTGTGAAGGCCATGGCAAAACCTTCAGTTTACCCCTCTTAATGTAATCCCCGTGGATTTTGAGGTGTGTTTAGGATCATTATCCATTTGTAGAAGCCATTCTCTCTTTAACTTCAGCTTTTTCACTGATGCCATCAAGTTAGTGTCCAAAATTTGCGAAAATTTTATTGAATCAATTTTTTCCTTCTACTCGTAAAATGTTTCCTGTGCCACTGGCTGCAATACAACCCCAAAGCATGATTGACCCCCCCCCCCATGCTTAACAGTTGGACAGAGGTTCTTTTCATTAAATTCTTTGCCCTTTCTTCTATGTACCTTTGCTGGTTCCGGCCAAAAAGTTCTATTTTAACCTCATCGGTCCACAGAACTTGTTCCCACAATGCATCAGGCTTGTCTATATGTTCATTTGCAGACTTCAAACGCGGATTCTTTTGAGGACGTAGAAGAGGTTTTCTTCTGATGACTCTTCCATGAAGACCATGTTTGTACGAGTACCTCTTTATAGTGGAATGGTGTAGCACAACTCCAGTGTCTCCAGGTCTTTCTGGTGGATCGGGCAGTCCAACGTGGGTCTGGACTTGCTTTTCTCACAATCCTGCGAGCTGTTCTGTCTGATATTTTTCTTGGTCTTCCAGATCTTGCTTTAACTTTCACTGTTCCTGATGACGACCATTTCTTAATTACATTCCAAACAGAGGATATATATATATATATATTGGCATCTGAAAACCCTTTGCTATCTTCTTAAAGCCTTCTCCTGCTTTGTGAGCGTCAACTATTTTCAGTTTTCTAGACAACTGCTTAGAAGAAGCCATGGTGCTGATTGTTGCGGGGGGGTCAGATGAGTCTGGGCATTTAAAACCTTAAGATTGACATCACCAGCCGTATTTCCCTTTATGCATATTATATGCTTCACCTCCTCGTTATTTTCCATATTATGCTTCACCTCCTCGTTACTTTCCATTAGAAGCTGCTGCTCATTGGGTGAAACATATGCCGCATGTGTCTCCTCCTCCTCTGCATCAGTAAATCTGTGATTGATACCGTGGTCTATTTGAGAAAGCTGTGAACGTGCACTTATCCCAGCTATCTACACCTGGCTGGACATATCTCCACCTGTTCATCCTGGTTATCTACACCTGGCTGGACATAGCTCCACCTGTTCATCCTGGTTATCTCCACCTGGCTGGACATAGCTCCACCTGTTCATCCTGGTTATCTCCACCTGGCTGGACATAGCTTCACCTGTTCATCCTGGTTATCTCCACCTGGCTGGACATAGCTCCACCTGTTCATCCTGGTTATCTCCACCTGGCTGGACATAGCTCCACCTGTTCATCCTGGTTATCTCCACCTGGCTGGACATAGCTCCGCCTGTTCATCCTGGTTATCTCCACCTGGCTGGACATAGCTCCGCCTGTTCATCCTGGTTATCTCCACCTGGCTGGACATAGCTCCACCTGTTCATCCTGGTTATCTCCACCTGGCTGGACATAGCTCCACCTGTTCATCCTGGTTATCTCCACCTGGCTGGACATAGCTCCACCCGTTCATCCTGGCTCGGCAAACGTGCAACCAATTAAGCCGCGATGAGCAGATCACACTAAGTCAAGCTGCGCTTTTTCACTTATCCTGGATATCTTTTTTTCTACTTTCTTGCAACAGGCCCCTGGTCTTTCCAGACAATGATTGAGAGCAATCCTTGACACTGTCAAGTCTCAGCTTTCTAAAGGTGGGGGTGGGGTGGGGGGTGCATGCTATAAATTCTGCAGTTTGCCCAAATTTTATGCAGACGCAAGTTTTTGAAAGTGTAAATGATGGAAAGAAAATGTAACTTTTTGTGACATATTATACTGTTTAATCTGTCATTTGATGCCTTTTGGAGATTTTTCCATCTTTTCTTGGCTTCTATATGCACATTAATACACATTTTTACCTGGGGTGCCCAAACTTTCGAGCCCCGCTGTAAGTCATGTGAATAAATTTTACTTCATACGCCTCAAGTGAAATATAATCTTTAGATAATGATTTCACACGTAGGGAACAGCGGGGTTAATTGGAACAAGGGGTGATTGTAACCTCTAAATCTTCACCAATCAGAAACAAGGAGAAACATGAAAACCAGTATGCATATGATCTTTGATGATCCCTCCCTGCCAGAGGAAAAACTGATGTCTCATGCTTCTCAAAGTTTTTCTGCCAAGTCATCTTTTCACATCTCCACATACTGTCTTAACCTGAAATGTCTATGATATAAAATCTGTCTAGTTTTGATGACCATTCTGTTGTCTAACCTGATATTTGTGTCAAATTATTGTTACATTTACTAAGATCAAAGTACTTCTTTCACTGCTGCTCATGTTTGACTTTTTATGTTTTTCAATCGGCCGACACATCCCAATACACAGAAAGCAAATGGTAAAGATGCTAAAGTGATGAAATAAAGCAAAACAGATTGCAGTTGTATGAAAAAGGTGCATATTAGACATTTGAGCTTTAGCCCATATGAGTGCATGCGTGTAGCACACACAGTTCTCACCATATACATGCACATTCAAGTCTACTGCATCACACTGGTCTGTATGTGTGCACACACACTGATGTATCCCATAGTGTGAATCCATTAGCACCAGGGCCTCGGGGTGAAGGCTGGAGAGCATCCAGATGATAAAGAGATGGAGACACTCTGCCCAGTGCTTTCCATCACTCACTCACTCTCTTATTCTCTCTTCTTTCTCTTCACTCTCCATACCATCTGTAACCATGACCACAGCCAATGCTGCTTTCCATCCGCCCCTTCTCCGCCTCTATTTAACTTCATCTATATTGTCTGCTGCCTTTTTGTTTTAGTAAGTCCGTTTAACATTTTATTTTTTAAGAGCAGTGCATTTGCAGTTAGTCTGATAAATGCAGACTATCATAGTAAAAACACGGAGGAAACAAAAATAATGAATCAATTAATCATCCTGCATTTGGCTTCAAACCCTTTCAGGCATTGTTACGTAAATGGCCTGGCATTTTAATTTATAGGTCTTATGTAAAGATAAGCCCTGAGCCAGTTCTACGTGGTCAGAATGACAATTTTATTAGGTTGGAATTGAATCCTGTGAGATCACTGTAAAGGCTGCTTCAACACAGAGAGACATTAAACACAGTGCTTACACTGCCTGTTTTCAAGAGCACATGTATGTTATATAACTTAGTTACAGAATAGTTATCTAGCAAATGTAGGCTTCTTATTTCAACCCAAACTGAGATCTTTTGCTAAACCTAACCGTGTTTTGTGTGTGTGTGTGTGTGTGTGTGTGTGTGTGGTGTGTGTGTGTGTGTGGGGTGTGTGTGTGTGTGTGTGTGTGTGTGTGTGTGTGGTGTGTGTGTGTGTGTGTGTGTGGTGTGTGTGTGTGTGTGTGTGTGTGTGTGTGTGTGTGTGTTGGTGTGTGTGTGTGTGTGTGTGTGTGTGTGTGTGTGTGTTGTGTGTGTGTGGTGTGTGTGTGTGTGTGTGTGTGTTGTGAGTGACAGGAGGGATGCCTGGGAGCGAGGTACTGAGAGAAATATTAATCGTTATCTAAGCCCCTCTCACAGCAGGGAGGCTTTGTGTTCAAAAGATCCCACAAAACAAGTAAAGTAGGAAATCAATGTGAGGAACACCCGGTGTCAGCTGGCACACGGCCAGCTCAATGGTAAGCTATGGAGCAGAATTACAGCGTGTTTCAGCAATACAATTTATGTCTTGAAAATATACCCCGAGCCCCTCTTAATGTTTTGTCAAGTTAGAAAAGGTCAGAGCTCTCTTTAGTTAAGATGCTAATACAACGTTGGTGCAGAATGAGGTCTATGTAAATGTGCTTTTCTAGTCTTAACGACTACTCAAAGCGCTTTTACATCATACAGGATACATTCACCATTCCTACACTGTGGCCGGGGCTGCCGTACAAGGTGCCACCTCGGGGTTCAGGGTCTTGGCCAAGGACACTTCGACGTGGGACTGCAGGGCAAGGGATCGAACCACCAACCTTCCAATTGGCAGGCAACCGCTCTACCACTGAGCCACAGCAGTAAATAGGTTTTAAAAAGGGTCATTAACACACTGTTAATAACACAGCCATTTCTGCTGAATATAAAAATAAAAAAACTTTAAAAAATAAGATAATGTTCCTGTTCCAGATGGGATGAAAAACAATTGTCTGGATTACAATTTAAAGCTATGGTTAATTTGAAGTGTCACCCAAACACAAATCACACACATCAGAAAAGCTTTAGTGCCAACCTATGCTACATCATTGGTAGCATGTTGTTAATGTGATATCCTATGTCCTTTTTTTTTTTTTACTGTAACTCCACCATCCTATTGGACTGCAGATGGAAATTAGCTCTTGGGCTACAATCTGGCACATTTACGTGTACTGTTGTGCATGTTCATCAATGTGCATTGTCCTGAATTAATAAAATAAATAAATAAATAAATGAATAAAAAATAGCCAGTCAGAGCAGTCTGTACTGTTAGCTGGGCTGACCATTTTTGCAACAACAAAAAAATACTCCAGTGGTAAAACTTTTACAGATAAAGCCAGCCGTCTAACCACACCTTAAATACGATCCGGCAACAAACCTACAAGTGAGAAGAGGGGGTTCTGTACTAAACATGATAACGTAACCACTTAATCTGTCAACGGAGAGGGATGAAGCTTATCTTCGGCTGAACTTTAGAATTCCTTTTGCCACATTTTACCACATTGGTTTTGCATCAATTGATGACCCACATGGACATCAGGAACAATCGCCGACCATAAAACAACTTTAGACGTGCATATATCAACAGGTTAGTATTCTGATGTAATGCCGTGAAAAAGAAATCCAAACCCGGCCTTCACCCAATAAATGAATGTTGTGTTAGAAATCTATTTCAGACACATTGGATCATCTGTAAGTTCTTATGAATCACAATAAATTAGACTTACTAAAACAACAAGAAAATAGGAGGCTGGCTTCCCATGAAAAGAAAAATAATAATTTCCCAACACACCCTCATACCAACATAGTCGTTGATGAATCTCAGTGCCATTTTTTTTTTTTGATTAAGCTGCCGGGACACCAAAAAGATGAGGTGAACAAAAACAGTTGATTGGCAGAGGGAGAGCGCCGATACTTTGCTCACCGAGGTCCTTCACCAGTAGAAAACCAACGCTGCAAAAACAGTCTCCAGCTCTCTGCCTGTTTTTTTCAGCAAAATCAAATCATGTTTGTCCTCCTTCCTCCCTCCTCTCGCTGCTTCTCAATCTGTCTCTCTATTCTACTCGGAGTCATGAGCATATTTGTTTATTTTCTCCGTCTACCCAGCGATATCCCACCTGCCCTGACATTTTCTTCTTCTTTCTGTTTATTTTTCATTATTTTCTCCTTTCTGTCGATGCTACATATCTCTAAAACCAAGGTAGCGTTCGCCGTCTTCTTCAGATAACGAGGGCATTTGTCTTTTTCAGTTTTAGTCAATTTACTTTAAAACATTCCCAGCGACGCAGCTTATCAGACAGGAGGCAAAACGGCTTGAAAGGGCCAACAGGCCTCTCATTAATATGTAGAAGACAAGGAGGAGGAGATTAAGATGTAAAAGACTTGTGGTAGTTGAATGCTAATTGTTTATTCAGCCTTTCAGGGGTTTTGATTGAAACTTTAATGGCCCCATCTGTAGTTGGCTTGTTGCAGTGTGTGAAGGACCTGGAAAGAGTCCACAAACATGCACACTCACTCCTAATTTCCACCAGGTGCAGAACGGCTGCGGAGCCGCTCCAGGATGATGGCGGAGTCACTAGGTTTCCATTAAAGCCAGTGTGTGTATTTCCACTGACTTCGTCCCAGCTCCGGCGGTCCCCAGCCCTCCTTCCCAGCTTCATCCGAGGCTCCTGAAGTTGCTGTGCAGGCACAGCCTATCAGTGCTTTATCAACCTATTGAACGCACTTTTAAAAATACTATGATAATACTGAAAACTGATCAATTTGGTCACTATAACCGTGAGGTAAAATTTTCATACCGTTGCATCTTGTGTGTGTGTGTGTGTGTAAATAGAGAGTGTGCAGCAGGCTAATAGGTGTCAGCTGTTCTGCCTCACTCTGAAGGAGGAAGAGCTCTCTTCTTCTTTGCCTTTTCATCTTTCCTCGTCTGGTTCCTCCTCAGAGTTGAAGTGCATCCCACCCTCTGATTTGGACTCCTGAGAATTCGGCTTCTTTTTATTACCTTTCAAGCTTTAGCTATTAATCACTGAGTTTGACAGAAAGCTTATATCTGAGGGTTCATTCCCACCAAGCGGGTCTGGAGCGTTTGATCTCGGTCTTTTAAGCTCTAAATAAAACCACTAGCATGCCCTAAAAGTATTTTGTGGGTTTACCAAACCTACCTATACCTGCACTCAGTAATCCTTACTGTATAGAACTGATTGGGATTTTTGTTGCCATGTGTAAAGTCCGTAACTGCACATCCCTTCCTAACTACAAGTTGAGATGTTCTTGCACCAACTTTCTCTTGGGGATGGTGAAAATGTAAAATGTTTTGTTGAAAGAGACCTCCCCTGGAAAAAAAAGAAGCTCTGTTGGTAGACAAGGTCAGTATTGGTGCCTGTATGGATCCAGTATATCAGATCACTGTCAGTAGTTTGTTTTGAACTTTCAGTGTATCCTCTACACTGCCTAAAGCAGAACACTGGAGTCTCCTGGACTCATCTACAGCGCTTCTGCCATTAGAAGGGTTTTTTTTCCCAGTAAAGTTCACCATTATGAACCTGTAAATGAGCAGAATATGGGCGCTTTAATGTAAAATTGTCGGATACAAACAGATATTGATGTATTTGTAATAAGCTTATAAAAAACACCAATATCAACCTAGCTGATCATATATCGATAATGTTACCATTGGTTGTTATGAAAAACGGGTCACTTTTATTGTGCGTTAAGTGTTGTTTATGCATCACAATCTATTATGGCATATGTCGAAACCAACCTTCTAGGAACAGCACTGGTTTGTGATGTCATTTTGGTATAGTGGACACTCTTGGCAATTCAGGATCACAATCCTGGCTAAAGGGAGGACTGTAAAACCATAAAAAGCAATTACTGCTTGTATTCTTAAAGGGTAACCGCCATTATTTTTCAACCTGGGGTCTGAAAATGTGCATACGGCATTTCCCACGTAAAGGTTGGGATTTATAACAAAAACAACTTGACTAGAGAATGTGCAGTCCTCCACGCAAACTCTGACCCATGCATACGCACGTTATGGAGACATGCGAATTGGCAACGCAGATGGTGACGTGGTGAACTGAAGTCAGACTTCAGAAAGTAAATGTTTTGTTGTCGTATTACTTAGAATTCCTCATGGCAACAACTATGCATGGTATAAAGGATAGCATCAAATACCCTGCCAGTAAGTAACTGCTGAACACACTGTACACAACTAAATATCTGTCTTTAATACTGTGCATATATCAGCAAATGTCAAAGGATGGAAATACAGCCATTAAGCTCTTTCCATAATTTTGTCAGACACAATATTGATCTGAGTCTGTCAGTGGCAAAACAAGCACTTTTGTGAATGTAAATTGGCCATGCACAATTGCCCTATTAATTTCCATTGCACCTTGTTTTGCTCTTGCCGACTACAGAAATCTCACTTAATACTGGACCAACGTCAAAGACAGTTGGTCCTAGCCGTGATTTAGATACAAAAACATAGTAAAACAGGGTCCAGGTTGAAAAAAAACGTAGTTACCCTTTAAGTCATGGGGTTTGTATTGCAATTTGTCAGTGTGTGAATTTTTTAAACATTTATCCAGTTACTTTTATTGAGTTTCAGACCTAAAGAAATAGATATTTTGTGAAATAATTCCTCGCTTTTTAGAGAGGATTAGTTCAGTGCAAGGTTTAAATTTCTGATTAAGATTGGGATTGGATTTCAGTTAAAGAAAGATAACCAACTGTAATTCATGCAAGCATAATTTCTTCATTCTTTGTAGTTCTGTAGTCCATATCGACAATGTTTCATTTCTGCCATTGTTTAGTTGCCGCTGGAAATTCCGCTGGACGCCCCTCATTGGCCGGATGTCCTTCTGCTTTCTTTGAGTTGGCTTCAATCCGATGGATTCATGAGGACTGTGGTTAACTGCTTCTTAGCTCTCTGGGCAGTAAATCCAAACAGCGAGCTAGACTATCTGAGTTTTCTGTTGCATGACTGAAACAACTTTTGACCATACACATGTTCCACCAAAACAAGTTCCTTCCTGAGGATAATTTGCAGCACCATTGCTCCCTCAGCGCTTAGTGCGGCCCAAGACGGTTGTGGTTGGTTTAAAGAATAGCCAATAAACCAGAGCAGGTTGCTGAATGCTGTGTGGACTAGCCAGATCCTCCTCAGCAGCTCCGTGGAGGAAGGTCTGGCTATGTGAGACTAGTAGTTCAGCAAATGTAAAATTGAACCATGGAGGAAATATAAGATGCAGAAGCTCGAGATTTGCATGCCCACGGGCAGGGTGTGTTATAGAGTGTGTAGTATCTGCATGTCTTCATGTGTATGTATGATGATCTGTGGTCCCACTGCTCACCTGCCTGCAGCGTTGCTTTAAGCCTACACTGCAGATCTCTCTCCACTTGGATCAGAACCCTGCAGCTCATCTCAGAGGACCAAACCCAGATTTTCACAACTAACTCCAGCCAAACTTCTGTCTGCATCTTTGTTACTTTTAACTCATTCTAGAACCTTTACAGATATATTTGTACTGTATCCTGCTGAAATATGATCAAATATTTCACTGTGAAAGATATTTTTGTTTGGTAAATATAAATAGAAGGCAATGTCTGATTTGGTTGCATTAATGAGATGCGGTTAAAAGCTCTGAAAAAACTAAATAGACCTTGAGTTCAGATGTTTTTTTCAATCAAATTATCCTATGCCAATAATTAACATTTATGCTCAAAATACCATATTATAGTTAAACAAATAACCATTTTAACAACGTCAATTTTTTGAAGGCGAGATTAATGTTCTTAATGTTTTTTTAGTAACGGTAGAAAAACTACAACACCACACCAGATCTAGCTAGACTGGAAACAAAACAACAGGCATGCCTCACACACGCCGTTTGGGCTTGCGAGCTGTCCAAAGAGTAGTAACATACCTGCAGACTAGTACTAGTTTTGTTTGGGAAAATGTCATCCATGTGACTTGTGTAGATCTGAAGAGTTTTTATTTGTGAGGAGGGGATGCTAATACGACACCAGTGCCTTCACGGCCGTTATCTTCCGGACCGAATAGTAGAGCGGTTTTTGCTGCCTTGTTGAGATGCCACTTCAATGCCTTCGCTTCTCTCTGGTGCTCCGAAAACAGACATTAGAGGGAAGTGAAACATCGCCGCACGGGACGCCAACAACAGGCTGTAGCTGCTGTCTGAAAAACACAGACTCAGCCTCGTGGTCCATTCAAAGTTATTGTAAAATACCGTTTTCCCATCCAGTGGTTGCTTTTTTTTTTTTTTTTTAGATCAATTCTTTATTGTTTATATTTTTTGAACAGACAAATACAATTGAACAAGGTGCTCCTTTATTTATACATAGATAGGCAGGCAGACAGATGGATAAAAAAGAGCATTCAAATGACAAAAAATAATGGGACAAAAGGAAATCAATAGAATAGATAAAAATTGATCACATTGATTAATCACGAGTTAAATATGACAATGTAAGTATCCATCCATCCATCTTCATCCGCTTTATCCGGTATCGGGTCGCGGGGGCAGCAGCTCCATCAGGGGACCCCAAACTTCCCTTTCCCGAGCCACATCACCCAGCTCCGACTGGGGGATCCCGAGGCGCTCCCAGGCCAGGTTGGAGATAAAATCTCTCCACCTAGTCCTGGGTCTTCCCCGAGGCCTCCTCCCAGCTGGTAGAATTTTGTTGCATTATGGGAAAATGGAGGATCCAGTGTTTTCGGAGCGTGAAACCTAAATACTGTCAGGACATCTCGGCATCGTTTGCTTCAATGTTTTGACCATTCTTTTTTCATCTGTCTTTCACAAATTGCCTAACCTTATGAAACAATAATTAATCACTGAAGTTTTCCATTCAAACCAAGAACCAATGACAACCAAGTCAATTTATTAGTTATTGAAAATATACTGTATATATTTCCAGTTTAATCATTTACTGGCCTTGGCTTTACCACAAAGTCAAATTTTACATTTGCATGTGTACTAAATCAAATACTCATTAAATTACAAGAACAATTGATTGGAAATACACAATTGGAAGGACACTGTCACCATTTTCCTTTTAATAGTACCAAGTTACAAACTTGTCAGAAACCTTCCCAATTACCCAAACAGCTCCTTTCTAGGAGAGGAATAGAAAACGCTGTGACCCCTACCCATTGGTTTAGTGTCCTGCAACCTGTAATTCTGTCTGAACTTGTTGTAAGTCTGCAAACCTGGGCAGAGGCAGACAAAGGCAAACAAGTATTTGCATGGCCTTTGGCTGCTACTTACTAGCTTTACAACGATGTTTTGTCATTTTCTTATGGATGCTCTCCCTGGTCCTAATTGTAAATTTTCCCCTGCTGTTGCTGCTGTAAAAACACAGTATGTGTCTGATGAGCATTACTTGGCATTTGTAAGACTTCTATTGTTTGTAGTTGTAAGCAGTGTTTTCCCAGTGATAACAGAGTTGTGTGTTTTGCTATGTTCCCGGTGATTTCCCTGTAAGCAGCTGTTCCTTTGTGATTAGATGTGCTGTAAACTTTAAGCTCTTGGCTGTCTTATTTGACGGTCCAGATAAGCAGCCAGATTCTCAGCCCTTTGCACCTGTGTGAAGTCAGCATGCTCTATCAGTCATGTTGCACTAGTCTCGCACTGCCAGACCTTCCTCCACAGCGCCGCTGAGGAGGGCCTGGCTAGTCCACACAGCAATCCGGGATGGAAGAAAAACCTGCTCTGGTTTATTGCCATTTCTTTAAAGGGATATTTCACTGTTGGAAAGATGAGAATGTCTTTAAATTGAAGAGTCACAAACTCAACCAGCGTTTAGCAGTACTTGGATAAAAGGACCCCATTTCTGCTCCTGTCTCCACAAGTCTTACCCGCCAGAGCAGCATCTGCTCGGAAGGCTAGCAGGCCTGGTAGCTAGATAGTCCGGGACACTGTTGTTCAGCCATGTTTCCACAAAAACAAAACCGCCGGCGATGTCCCCTTACCCGGCTAGAGGCGTCAGGAGACACCGCTGGCTGAGATGCTGGTCTCCGTAGCAGGCAAAGCTCACGTAGTGTCGAGTTCCGTCTGCAATAAAGTTTCCTGCATATTCTCCGATCTGTACCTATGTATCAAGTTGGTAAACGTGCGGTAGTTTTGATGCACATAATTGTTGTGAACGTTTGTTGCTGTAGCTGTAGCTTAGCTCCAAGGTGGCCGATATTCGACTCGTTTTGGCTCGCTTTGGCTTGCATGGGGTCCAACCCTCTATGGGCGGGTTGAAAACATGCTGAACTAGCTTGATTGTATAGCTGGTTTGTAGTTCACAGCCACTGGGCAAAAATCTCTCAGATGACGCAAAATGACGATTTTTGAATCATCTGAGTTGTTTTTTTTCCAGATACACAATGCAGAGATCTCTCGTCTCAGGGGGACATGAGGGAGGGAAGCACCGTCATTTGAAAATACTACAGAGTTCTACTGATAAAAAAGCTTAATGCTAATCAGTGAAGTATCTCTTTAAATCAATCACAATCGTTTTGGGCGGGGCTAAGCGCCGGGCAGAGCCATGGTGCCGCTGCAAAATATCCTCAGGAAGGAACTTGTTTTGGTGGTACATGTGTAAATTCAAAAGTTGTTTTAGTCGTGCAAAAAAAAACTCCGATTGGACAGATAGTCTAGCTAGCTGTCTGGATTTACCCTGCAGAGATCTGAGGACCAGGTAACCATAGTCCTCAGATTGGACAGATAGTCTAGCTAGCTCTCTGGATTTACCCTGCAGAGATCGGAGGACCAGGTAACCATAGTCCTCAGATTGGACAGATAGTCTAGCTAGCTGTCTGGATTTACCCTGCAGAGATCTGAGGACCAGGGTAACCATAGTCCTCAGATTGGACAGATAGTCTAGCTAGCTGTCTGGATTTACCCTGCAGAGACCTGAGGACCAGGTAACCATAGTCCTCAGAAAGCCACCAGTGTGACAAACACATACATTACCAAAAACCATAGTGTCAGTTTTTATTAAAGGTGCAGTAGGTAGGATTGTGAGGATCCAGGACTTAGCCAAAAATTTAAACTTTGACAATTCCTTAGTCCTCCCCCCTTTCCACTAAAGTTCAAAATGGTCTCCTAAACCCCTCACCCCACAAGGGAGAATGAATGTGTGTGCATCTGAACCGGGAGCGGTGGATTTTTACAAATCACACTGCAGGCTGTAGGTGGTGCCAGAGGAGCCAGATTTTTTTTTTTAATTACCTGCTTCATGTCGTTCTACTCAAACATAGGGTCAGTTTCAGCAAATATGACAGAAAGTTAGTTTTATAAGTCTTACCTACTGCACCTTTAATGATGTATTTGACTAACAATGATGGAAAAACAGTAAGAAACATCCAACTCATCCCACTTAGAAAACTTTAACCAGTGTTTTTACTTTTATTTGACAGAAGGAAAGAGGATTTATTTCAATAATCTCATATCTGTTATTATAAGTAACCTACAGTCAACAAAACACATCAGGCAAATTACACACACTGTACAGGCAAATATTCAGTAGTTACTTAAAGGGACATATGATTTATAACCTCTATTAGTTGGAATTGCAACATACAACAGAGAGAAGTTAGCCAGCATATTAAAAATATATAAGTACATTAAAAATATACACCATGATATCCTAAATATCACAATATGTTTGACCAAATATACATCAATATTGATATTGTGGTGATATTGTAGGGTTGAGCATTGGTGCTTTCCAAAATATTTACACATTCAGAGTTTTGATAAATAATCATCAATAACTTGGATCTAATGTCTAAATGAGTAAAGGCAAATAATAAAACAGCTACAGTTGGGTAAGTTCACAAAATGACATCAATTTACTGTAATGCAGCCCAACTAGGAAATGACGACAGTTGTCATATTACGATATTAAGA
The DNA here is from genome assembly GCF_008692095.1 of Etheostoma spectabile. NCBI lineage: Eukaryota > Metazoa > Chordata > Actinopteri > Perciformes > Percidae > Etheostoma > Etheostoma spectabile. The sequence continues at coordinate 1,815,447 of NC_045753.1, forward strand.
TATCCAAAATAAGACAATATGTAGCCTCATATAATGATCAGTCGTTGATATATTGCCCTATGTCCCACCCCCAGCCCATACTGTATGTACTGTAATCTGTACAATAGCTGCTGGTAGTTAGCGGTGTTGGAGGTTAAAGGAGTCTCCTCAGCCAGGGAAGCGGGGGTTGGTCCTCTCCCTGTCACAGCCGGTGTCCACACGCAGCCCTGCTGAGACAAAGGAAATGCTGTCAGTCCCGACTGGCACTGGAACGCCTCTCGTCTTCTCTCAGCTCGCGGTAACGGAAATCAATCAAAAGCTAATCAGGGTGAAAGGTACTCAAGCATCTACAATTAGATCTTCTAGTGTCCTATGGACATGTTAATACTGTTTGTGTAGAGAGGGGACCAACAATTATTTCAGTTGATTGCATCACTTTATCACCACGAGTTACAGAATATCCTCTGTTGGCTGCCATGTGGAAACCTTGTATGTCCAAAACTGTTACTTTTCAGGAAATTAACAAAAGGCGAGACTGTAAACGTTTTATTGAGCTATTTACTCACCAGGGACAAAATCCCCTTCTCACAGCTGAGCTACATTCAAGATGGAGTTAAGAGGTTTCGCTGTCAGTTTGAGGATCTAATGGAGTTACAAGATATAGTCACAGCGCTTTACTTACTTCTTTTCGTTGTTAAAATATTTACAAAACCCACAGACAGACATAATGGGTGACCAATAGCAATGATTTATGAACAAAATATGGAGATACAATGTTTTCTTGTGCATATATTATTTCCACTCTACAGTGATGTTCTATGACAAGTTATTCTTCATGTTTGTGTTGAAAAGAACTACGCTCATGCACACCATAGGGCCTGCAGTTTTTAATCACTAACGAGCACAGTCGGCATGTCCGTCTTTGCCTTTTTAACGACATTCCCTTAGCAGTATTTGTATTTTGCTTCAGAGCACCAAAATATGTGAGTTAATAATCCTATATCATAATCTGCACATAGGAGAATGCCCAAGACCCTCCCACAAGTTTACCTACTTCTCACTGTAAGTGCAATGCTAAATTGCTGGATTACCCCTTTAAAATGAACCCATAGTAGAACTACATTGTGTTTTGCAGATTTGTGTAGGTGTTACTCTATATGTTAGTCTATATCTACAACGTTTCATTTAAGAGTTTGTACTGGTGCCGTCAGAGGATCCGCCGGATGTCCCCCCACCTTCCGCTTTCTTTGTGTTGGCATTCTGAACTCCAGTCGATTTGGAAACATCTTTGAGCGGCAACCGACAGTCAAGTTCTTGATAATTTATCTCTTTTAAAAAAAAAATGTTAAGGAAATTTCTCATTGCACACTTCTAGCCATTTTAATTCCAGAGCTCACCTCTCTACGTGCAAGGAATGGATGTTGATGGATAATCACAGACTGGAATATGTCAACTTTTAATCAGTACTATTTCAAAAACACTTCCATTTGTTTTCAAATGCTGTAAAATTGAATAAGACGCCCCGACATTAATGAAAGTTGAGATTTGTACTTGGCAAAGAGCGTTGAGTGGAATCAATCATGTTAGTTTGGGTAATTACAATTGGGTAGTTAATAAGAACATTGATATAGGAAAACGGGTCAATGTGACCCGAGGACAACATGAGGGCTAAGAGATTGTCATGAGTGTTTACCAGTTATCCGAGCATTCAGGCCGCTGCGCTCCTCCGCCCGGTGTGTAGGTTTGGGCTTTATAACTCTGGTGTAACGGATTTCCCCATTGGCTGGAACAGGCCTGCGGCGTTGGTGTGACTGTGCCATCAGTTGTGCTATTTGTCTTGCCATGGCGGTTTTCTCTGGAACAGCGGGCGCTATTTTGCGCGGCCGAGTGTTCATCTTCACCTCCTCTTCATCCCCCCCGCCGAAGACATCGTCGGACTCATCCAAAAGGCCCACGGCGCGGAGATTCACGGCGGAGAGCTCCTCGAGCGTCACCACGGGCAGAGGGCTCGCCAGAGACCTGAGGAAGGCCGAGGAGTCGGAGTGGCGGCGACGGGACGGCTTGGGCCCGATGGGGGGTTTGGTTGTAGACGAGCGATCTGGAAGAGCTGTGTTGACTGACTGAGAGTTAGCAGCAGCACTGGACTCAGGTTCATGATAGATGACAGGGAGGGGGATCTGCAGAGACAGCCTGTTAGCGCGGGCCCGCGGGGAGGCGGCGCTGGACTTGGGACGCAACTTCCAGCCTCGGGGGTCGTGGCCGGTGATGACAGATGTCTGGACAGGGGGGGGAGAGAGCAGGAAGAAGATGAGGAGGAGGCAGAGGAGGATGGGTGACTTGGTGAGCCACAGACCCCGATGGGGGGGCAGGAGTTGCGTTTGACTGAGTAACGGGAGGCTGTGTGGGGTCGGAGGAGGGAGACTCCACGCTGAGGAGGCTGGGGTTCCTTCTTGTTTTGGTCACAACGATGACGGGGGACGTCCCACACCTGCAAAAGTCGGCTGACCATCGCCGCTGATGGGTACGTGCGGCACCGTTGGAGACTGAGACGGAGACAGGTTTCTCTCTGAGGTCCTGGCTGTGTGTGTTGATGTGTTCCGGTCTGTGTCTGCTCTTGCGGTCTCTGTTCTGTGCTCTGCCAGTCCCAGGGTTGGATTCAGACACTTTTTCACTCATCTGGCCACACGTAGCATAGCTACCGTTAGCACGGGCTGGGCTGGCAGGGCTGTTAATAGCAGCGGGACATTTGTTCATCTTGCGTGGAGTCTGTCAGGGCTGGTGAGCGCTGATAAACCTGTGAAGAGAAACGTGTTAGTGAGAGGACGGAGGGTGGGTCAGGATGTTTTCATTTTAAAAAGAGGAACAGGAGACGCCCATCTCGACTTCTTTACTAAAGTTTCATGTTTCATAACCAACATCCTTTTTTGAAAGGACATTGTTGAACGGAAAACCCCCGGTTTTAATAAAAAATGCATGGCATTTATGTTGTTGATGAGCTTTTAGCTAAAATGCATAGCTATCATAATTGTGGTGCAAATGGACATTAGTCATATGGTCAGCAAACTGGCTCACTTATGTTCTTTTACACAGCTATATGTAATAATAATAATAAAGTTGGCCATCATTAACAATAATGTAACATAAGCTAACCATACCAGACCAAGTGAGGCTTTAGCAGCATTGAGTTGTCACATATGAATTCAGCTTTACATTTCTAAAAAGACGTGTTATTTCTTCTCTCAAAAGTTTCAAAGTCTTGCCTTAAGTTATATAAAAAAATCAGTTGCTTTGAACATACTTGAAAACTTAAAAACCACAGACTTAACAATGAACGCCGACATGTTTACCATGTGAATACCCTTCTGTCCACAATGTGAGCGTAGAATATAAAACCTTGTTTACCTGCAGAGCTGTGTTGATCCCAGTTCCTAACTCTGGACTAATCTCTTTCTTAATATCACACTCTCGCTCTGTATTTCCACACCCTCTCAGGTCTGAGCACAGCTTCCTCAAACTAACGGCCAGAAACCCATCGAGTGTGTACACACACACACACACACACACACACACACACACACACTAGTCAAGGTTGATTAGCAGCTGTACTTTTAGAAAAACGTGAAGTAAGAGCAGCGTGGGAAAGTGTTCATGAGAAGCACATTTCAGATATGAACAGGGTTTAACCTGTGGCTGGTTCATTAAAAAGGTAAACCAACAAATCATAGAGGACTTCTTCTCCCACACAGTTTATTTAATTCTACTGTGTATTATAACCATGTGGCAATAAAAAATCCTGAGGCTATAGCGCAACTTGTGCACTTATGGTTAGCTCCTAATTATATAATGTTAACTTTTATTCATACATAAATATATACATTTACAAGAACTTGTATCCAATATTTTCAGCTCATTTTTTATTATTATCTCATGGTATCTTATAGTCAATGGAATTCTAGATAAATTTACATTTATTTTATTATTACTATTATTATTATTACACTGATTTATATTTATTTAATTGCTCCAGTACTATCAAACATGTATTTTATCACTTTTAGCTCACAAAATAAGCTCGTTGTGCTACACAAAGACAAGTGTTTGAACTTGAACTTTACCCCGTTTTTGACCAAATACATATTATAAATGAAACCTGTCCACAGTGAGGTCTGAGCAGCCACATCCTAGTTTATTAGGGGAATGTTGCGCCACGATGACTTTTTTGGTTTTTTGAAAAACAAATTTGGGCTTTTTTGCAGTTTGCCAGTGGGGAAAAGGGAGGGTGGACGACATGCAGCACAGGGCTTCAGGTTGGAATGGAAATCCTAAATGTGGTTTTACCAAAGTAAACAAGATACACCCGCATGTTAGCATTAATATTGGGTCTATGTTAGCATGCTGTTCTTAGCATTCAGCTCAACACACAACCAATGAACAGCCTCAAAGACTGCAGAAGAAACTTTTTTTAAATCAGTGGGAGCAAGGTTTATGTCATGACTTCTGGGGCATGTGGAGACACATTGGTACTACTAATAAGCTAATCTGTATTGAAAAAAACCCACAAAGTCCAGAGAGGTGTAGCAACTATGCAAATTAGGATTTGACATTTTCATAGTGACTCCAGTGACCGCTGCAACACTGTCTATAATTGATTTGATAAACTTCTTTTTTGGCATCGGGTGCCCTCTTGTCACATTTCTAAATTGTTTGCAGGCCCTAAGGAAGTACCGGGCTGTAAAGCAAAAAAGTGGAACTACTTAATCCCTTACTCTTACTACTACAACTCCCAGCCCGTCACTTGATGCCAACTGACATTTACCCATGGCAAAAGACAAGTCTGCAAGTCAGTTTATTGAGCTTCACAATCTCTACGAAATGACTCGTACACAAAGTAGCCGGCCAGCTGAAGTCTCTAGTACACCTGCTCTATGGGCCGCAGCAGTGGTGGATGCAGAACCTGACAGATGGGTGGGCCTGGATTAAGTCAAGTTGGGCCTGAACCCTAACTCTCCAGGGTGTTCCGAAATCAAAGCAGTTGTCCTATATCCAGGAAATTAAAAAAAAAACAGTTTTGTAGTTGTGAGAAACTTTCAATCCACCAGGCCCCAGTGTGCTGGGACCAGTGGTGTAGTCTATCGGGGAAATAATGCCTCTTGTCTGCGAGTCTCCTGATAGAGCTCGACCTAGCTCACAATGGGGTGTGTGAAGGCGGACAGGCTGGGCGGCGAGCCAGCAACCCCGGCAGGCACCGGCCGGCTGTCACGTCAGACTGTGGAGCTTCTGAACTCTGACACAGACTGACCAAATTTGCAATTAGCTGTCAATTTTTGTATAACGGCACATATTGGAGCAATACAGTTGATTTCTTGCATAAAAAAGTCTGAGAAGTGAATTTAGGAATGAAATGGCAGACAAACAATGTATAAAGTTTCCAGTTGTTGGCCATAACACCAATCCATGGTTGTTGGTATTGTTGCAGCGCTTTGCACACCAACACACTGTGAATTTCTGATTGGGGGGGCCAGCTGTCAAAGTGCCGAAGCAGTGCCGATCATCCAGGCAATTGTATACACGGTTTTGGCTCCATGATGGCTTCATGCACCACTGATCAACTTTAATAGGAATGAATGGGGTCCAGACTCAAACGCAACATCCAGTTCTTATGATACTACCGTGGTTGTTTTCTGACAGCTAAAAATAAGCCCCCAGCAAATTGATCAAGTTCAGTAGCCCCTTTATAAACCCACGGCCGTTGATTCTGCCTCATCAGGCTCCCTTTGTTCAAAATGTGGTGGTTCGACACAGTCAAGTGTCAACCAAAACCTGCACCCAAGCTGGAAATCAGACTGCATGTCACAAGCTAGTACATGTAGACCCCCAAACACGTGTCCTCCTCACATGCTGCCACATGCTGTATAACTTCTAACCCTCAACAGTGTTGACAGTGAGCCTTTTGAAGTTTTCCTCACTTTCAGCGCAGACGTTCCTGCTTTCACTTCCCCCTAATCCACCCACAGGCCGCCGAGATCTTCCAAGGCTGCGATATTAATTGGCAGGTTTGCATGTTAAGAGTCAGGGCTGCTAGGTGAGCGCCCTGTACATTAATCTCTGTGTAACGAAGTGATGTAAACCCCAGAGGAGGCAGCGCAAAATACAGTAAACCTGTAGACGAGAGGAGGGATTACCGCTGATCCGAGTGGTGTTCGTCCGAGAGAGATTGAGAGGAATGTGTGAAAACGTACGGTATGTGAGGAACTGGCAGAGAGACCTGACCTTTCTTTGGCTGTTTCTCTCGATAGCAATAAAATATGTTTCCCCCGCCAGTCAGAAGCGATCAATACGTGCTCATTGATGCTTGACATGTTAACAGCAGCAGTCTGCCCAGCTGGTTTCCACTTATTTCTGGTTTTTTATGTGCACATTATGACTCTCGGCAGCCTTTTCTCATCTAAAAGTCCGGATCAAAGTCCACCAAGGTTTATGTTTTGTTGTTGTTGCATTGCATACATTTGATCTGAGACGTTTTGCTTTTACACTGCAGACATCCAAGCACACTATTGAGCTATAAATGACATAACTACGTCCTGTCGTTATTACATACATTAGCTGCGTTTCCAGAAACTTGTAATCACTTGGTTTGTAGATGGGCTTCCTGTCCTCTCCTATCTCTCTCTGGTTGTCAGAATTCTTTCTGACTGCTGCTCACCCTGTGCTACCGCAGCTCTTATTGTTTTGTTGCGTTACCCTTACTTGGAGAAGCTACAGCATTTATTCAGAGACAAACTGAAACCTACACTGTACATTTACTACCACCTAACAAGGAAACTTCCAACGTTTCCTCTGCTGAATCCACCGCTACTTCCGCTCACGTACACACTAAGCTATTCCTGCAGGGAGCTACGCTTCTCTTATGACATGATGCTAGCCTGTCAGACTTTTGGTCCGAAAGTCCAAACCATCCAAAACAATGCTTGGACCATGGTTCAGTTTGATCTGGACCAAAACCACATCTTTCCATCAGATCAGATTTGGGCTGTTTGGTCTAGACCTTGGTCCGGGGGAGGTTTCAGACTAGTTACTTTGGTTTTGTTCAAACTGAAAAGTTCAAAAGTATGGACCAAACGAGGTAGATGTGAAAGTCCCCTAAAACACAAATACTAGGAACTTTTCAATACAGGTTGCTCTATTACAAAATTGATAAAGATGAACTGTAAAATGTTTACAATCTTGGGCAAAAGTTACAAATTTGAATTGGGCCTAGGAAAAAGTCTAAATGTCTAAAGACGAAGGGAATATAGACATGTGCTTAAAAAGGCAGACTCCATCATGTCTGATAGTTCTCACCCCCTTCATGCAGAACTTAAGTTGCTGCCTCTGGTTCCCGCTTCAGTCAGCCATCAGCCAAAACTATCAGATAGAAATTCTCCTTTGTCCCCTCTGCTGTCTCTCTGCTTAACTTTGGAAAGAATAGGTAACGTCTGCACATAAGGCACACTTTGAACTCTTAATGTTGTGGTATTCATTTCCCCATCTGGTCTGATCCTGTATTTTAGATCGATGTTGTCGTCTTTGTTGTCTTGTACTGTATGTCAGCTTCTTTGCTACTGCAGCAAAACTAATTGCCCCTCAGGGACAAATAAAGGTCTTGATCTTGAACTTGAAATGGTTTATAACAACACATTCTCACTCCCAACTTGTTACATGCGGACGCTTGGCCAGGACCCCTTGGCTTCACATCTTTATGGCGTCATTTAAAAATGTGCAAGTTAAGTTTAGGCAACAACACTACTTTGTTAGGTTTAGAAAAGATTGTGGTTTGGATTCAAATAAGTATGTTTATAAGTACAGTACACATGTAAGTTAAGATAAGTCAACTTTTTGGACATGAACAGCGGTCAAAGTCCTGTGTTTTTTGGGTTTTTTTTTTTGGGCCCATCCATCCACCCAGTCCTCCTCCCTATGTATACTTTTGCAGTCATTAGAGTCATCTCACAGTGCTCTATGTCTTCTCACAGCACCACTGTCCAAAGCCTAGCACGTAGTACAGAAGCTAAAGGGTGCATTGTGCATCAGTATCAGACACTAAGGGCCACGGACCAAGCTGCCATATTTGACCGGTGTTTTTTAAAAGAAAGAATATAAGGTCTAAAGTAAGACAAGATTACAGAAATTGGGTTGGAATGTCTGAAGAGGAGGAGGATTTCTTTCTTTTAATCTTAAGTAAACTGAGATATTTGCTCACACAGAAACTGACTCAGCAGAGAAGTACAGTACAGCTTTGTGGAACATGGAGAGATTTAAAGCCTGATCGCTCAGGTTTGGGAGCCAAATTATGGAAAAAACCATCAGGGAAAAGCTCAGAGATCCAAGTCTAACAGCTGTTCACACGATTAAGGTTTGGAGGATTCCTAGAACTATGAAATGTCCCACATTTTGCTTAATTCTACACTGAAAAACAAGGATGGAGTTGCAAAATAGTTCTATGCCATCTAGGGGTGACCCTAAATTGTCGAATATTTGATTGAAAGAGCCTGATTCCACTGGCAATTTCCCAGTTAAATCTTCACAGAGGAGTAAAGTGGAGTAGTAAAGTTCAGACCAAAGATTCAGGATGAGAGGAGTTAAAACTTGTTGCTGCTCGCAACGAGCCTGTCTGCAAGGTTCTGAAACTGGTGTATGATCTTAATAGAACAACAACTCTTGTTCTAACTTTTGACTTTTAGGCTTTTTGTAGCTGGATATATCATTTGTTGCGTCTAAATCTGAATGTGAATAACCTTAGTGATAGTGAGAGACTTGCTACAGCTGCATTTCTAGTGGAGATGAAACGGCGAAAACGTTTGATTCCTCTGATTCACTGCTTTGTTCTAACGCCGCTCCCTCTCTTAAGTCACTCTCTAGCTCGCCCGACCATACACCGTGCTCGCGGGGGCTCCGTCCAAAACCAATTGACTGGCCGACAGCTTCTAACATAGAAATAAAACGTATTATGGATCACTTTTTTTCTCCAATTATGAAAGGAGGATCATGGCATTTTGGCTACATGGGGGGGCTTAATGTCTGATATCACATCTCGGCCTAGAACTACCTGTTTGCTCCAAATAGTATACAGCCTATTATGACATAAATATCACCATATTGCTGGAAATAAAAATGTGAAAAAAAGAAGCTTTTAAAAAATCTCTTTAAATCCAACAACCCCGTGACGGATTTAGTTTTCACTTTACATGATCTGGGACCGACGGTAGCAATTGCATTTGCCGTCCTCTATGATTTGTTATAACACTTCATAAAAGGCTCTCTGATGAATCTTTAAATATCCTGATTTTGTAAAGGTTTTCTCACTTTCATAGCATGTAGAATTGGTTTTGTTGCAAAGAATGTTATGCGTAGGGTCTCAACAAAAAAAAACCATGATGTGATAATTTTCTGAATAATTTCAAGGCCATCTTTTTTACAGCTTCCTGAATACAATTGTAATGTTGATGAAATGTCCATTTTCCTCTGTCATAACATCCTCACCTTCCTGTTCTCGTCCCTCAACGCGGAGAAGTGCTCTGACACAATCTTGATCCTCTCTTTAACGCTGACTTCACTGTTGCATAAGCTCTCCATTTTATTTCAAGTACCTCCATCTCACTCTTATCCAGGCTTAGCACCAGAGTTTCTGTCAGTCACGCTTCTCTGTAACATTTTACAAAATAGAAACACAAATCCTGTGATTTTCTGTGGCTCATTCTTTTGTATCTTTACTATGTGAAAATTCATTTTATTGCCAAATAAATTCTAACTTTTCAGGATTCTTCATGTATATTGGTTTGAAGTAAGATTGGATCTGGATTGCATCACCTACAAATGCGCACACAATACAATATCTGCCCAGAGATATTAATGGGCAGTAATTACCATAGCTGAAATGATTTCCATAATGGGCTACAGGGATAATTAGAAACATTAAGCATTAGCTGTAATGTGAATTATTGTAGCCTGCATATATATTCCTATTTTTACTACTGACAGATCGTCATAAGAAGACATGGGCATAATGTCAAACTACATGTGGACATTTTGTAAATAAATTGGTGTTTCTTACACATACCTTTCCACTTTTTGTATCTTTTAACTACATTATTTTGTTTTTAATACATTTTATTAGTCTGGATTATAATGGAGTTTTGAGTGCATCATGTTGAAGGCCTTTACTCAAGTTGTACTTTAAAATTAGGCTGACTTCATGAGACTTTGAGTTTCTAAATCATGATTTACTTTGGCAAGTTCTTGTTGCTAATTGTTGGACATAAATTAATGAACCACAGTAAAGACTGACCTGTCCACTACCAATCAGGTCTGGTAGGACTGCAACCATTTTTTCTTTCTACATTGATCATCTTGTGTAAGTCGGTTTCTGAGCTACTCAGTGACATCACTGGTCATTTTTAAAAGGTTGCACGTTTGCTGTAGTGAACTACAGACAAGATTGCTATGATAAGTGTACGTAAGACGAGAATCAGAGTTCTAAAGACTCCCAGAGACACTGTGGGCGTTTTAACCAAGCCAGGTAAAAGAGATCCATCTCCTTTGTCACCTGTTGCTGTCTCTTCTTTCCCTTCCTTTCTTTTCCACTTTTTTGGATTTCTTCACCACTCTGTGCTCTTTTTCCGACTCCAGGCATGGCTGACGGAGATCCATGAGTACGCTCAGCAGGACGTGGTCGTCATGCTGCTGGGCAACAAGGTGAGACCTTGTTGCCAACACTGGGAGATGGATGGACAGATGGACTCAGAGGGTGGGAGGGAGGGATCATAGCTGGAGAGTTTAGAGATGGATTAATGGATGTGTCTTGAAGGAGGGAAAGAGATGTAGCTACTTTATATGTATTGCAGACTGGATTTTCAAATGTCCGTGTTTAAATGGAGTGTTTACTGGTCATTTCAACAGATAGGCTATCCTGTTGGTAGAGTGGCAATAGATCAATTTATCAAAGCTTAACTAATCCCTATTTGATATTTTTTGTCAAAGGTGCCCTGCCACACAAAACCGTTTTTTACTTGTATTTTTTGAAATATGTTAGATCCATGTGTGTGTTATGTGGTGAATGTGAAGATGAACTGCTCCCTCCTCTGTCAGCTCTAGCTACTGAAAAGAAATCAGAGGAGAAATCAGACCAATTACAACAGCTGGTCAGTCTGATGTCATGTTGCCTGAGCTCATTACTATTCATGAGCTCGCCCAGTTGCACTAGGTAAAGCAGCTTAGCTGGTTGAATATTAATGAGAACTGGCCCAAATGAAGCTGAGTCTTCCTGCAGGCTTTCTATACCACGCTAGAATGGCTGGAAACAAGGTAACCAAGTTACAGAGTCCATGGTAGAACTTCAGACATTACCACAAAGTCATGGAATACGTGTGGCAGGGCACCTTTAACAGTGTCTCAAATGACTAAGTGTAATATGAACAGGGGCCACCCACAGAGAACTATCACCCAGCTCAGTTCCATGGAGCTGAGCATCATTAAGCTTTCGGGTTTTGACTGGACCGTTTTACTTCACCAGGTCTCTCGTCAACCTGGGTTCCAGTCTCAGCAGTTAGCTGTTTTCAGTAAATAAGCTCTGAACAATTCAGTACATGCAACCTGCTCAGCTCTAACTGGCAAAACGTTACAGCAACTAGTTGCTGAAAACTCTGGGTGAATGTTTAGCTGAAGAGCTATCAGATGCTGATGAGACCAGACTGAGGCATTGATGGTGAGCGCTAGGCGGCCTAATACACAACTAAAACTAAATGCTGTTGCTCTGTGACGTCTGAATGGATAAACAGGCAAAGTTTGTTAACACGTCCTTAATATCGACTTTGGCATTGCTGCTCCTCCACCTTGTTTGAAGCCACTGTTTTCAACGGAGAAAGCTTTGTTAGCCGACCGGACGCCCCCCCCCCCCCCCCCCCCGACCACCAGACAGCAGGCAGACAAAGTTAGGGACCAGCTGGTAAAGGAAGTTGGGCATTTAACTTCAGCAGCCTAAAAAGCCATAAATTAATTCTCATAACATATGGTACAAGCACAAACAGAGAGACACACAACATGCTAAATAGATCCCACTAACTAGTCAACAGGAAGAGAACACAGGCAACTGTTTGCTAGAAAGATAGCTCCAACAGCTTTGTGAGGCAATAAAATGCCAGATGTTGTATTCTTAACCTCTTATGGAGCTCCCATTAATCCAGTAGAATACAAAAAGCTATTTAGTAGTTATTTATGTGACATTTATGTCCAAATTATTTTATTGAAATGAAAAAATTCCAAAGTTAAAGCAGCAGGTAAAACATGAAAAACGACTAGCTATTGAAATGTATGCCGTATGAGAGGAAAAGTGATGTAAGTGTCAAACATGGACAGCAAAAAGCTGTGAATTCCACGAAAACAATTACCCACACTCCAGACACTGTGTCAGTGTGAGCTACAGTTTCTAAACTGATATTGCGCGTCCAATGTGTTGTAGGTGGACTCGACACATGACAGGATGGTGAAGCGAGAGGAGGGAGAGAAGCTGGCGAAGGTGAGCTTCACAATGCACACACACACATTCATTTTGACACATGTAACAAGGATTAACGACCCGATGTGCTCTGCCCACGCATCCACGTGGACACCCCCCCATGTAGCTGCTGTGTCTTGATTAGTGTGTGTAATTACGTAATAATGGAGGCTCATAATGTTGTTGTTGTTGAGGGAGGCTCGCTAACTTAATTGTCCAGGCCGATTGGCTCAGATAAGCTGTGAGAGGCGTGTGAGAGTAAATGTGAACAGAAGTGGTAGGGGAAGGCTGTAATATTGATATGAGTACACACACACACACACACACACACACACACACACACACACACACACACAGAATGAGAAAACTACACCTGGGAGCATCTTTCATTAATTACACACTGTTTATTTTCTTTCTCTGGGGAGAAAAATAGTTTTTTAAAGCCAGAAATCATCCACCAAAATGAGGGTAAAATTATTGTTGTTCATTATCAACCCTTCCATCCCTCCTCTGGTACTTTAAACTGGAGCTGGGGCGATATGGAGACAATCAAATATCACAATGTTTGTGACCAAATATATTGATTTCGATATTGCGGCAATATTGTAGGTTTGACTGTTGGTGCTTTCAAGAGATTTACAAAATGAGATTTTAAATAAATAATAACTGATGTAGATATATAAGTGGGTAAAGGCACAGTGAAGGATATTAGAAGCTCTTTCCCGGTGATGCTGAGCGTTCCTGCGCAGCCTCCACCTGAGCTTGATGACGTAGATGTGACGTGAGCAACCTGTCTGAAAGCTGTAATCCTTCTGGTAGCTGTGCAAGAGAAATCTGGTCGTGGATAAACGCTAATTCATATGAATTCACTTACTACTCTTACTTACCAAAGTATTTCCAATCCATCAAAACGTTGCCCCCCAATTGCCAGCGAGCTTCTACTGCCTATCCAAAGCACTTTGAATTGCCCTGTTGCTGAAATGTGCTATACAAATAAAGCTGCCTTGCCTACACGGTAATTTTTCTACTGTGCGACAGAAAGTGGTGCGGTTATGACACAATCGTGAAACAAAACTCTCATTAATATGGTCCTGGGTTTTGTGTAGTTGTGTGTCCTGTCTTGTTTGACTTCCTGCCTCTCTGGTTGTCTGGATGGGTTTCACCTGTTCACCTCGTGTCGCCTGTTTCTCATCACAACTCTCGCTACCTCTGTCTGCTGTCAGTTCATGGTCCTACTTTGTAACGGGATGTTCTGCCTGTGCCATGTTCCTGTTATTTTTGTTATTTTTTTTTTACTGCCTGCTTAATCGGTCTGTAACTTTGTTTTATTATTAAATCAACTCTCCATCTTACCTCCTCCTCATTTCTTCTGCGAATGGGTCCTAACCTGCTAATTCTGAAAACATGACAAAACCATAATTAATCTGGAACCTAATTGTTCCTATCATTGTCAGACATACAAGAGTGCCAGGTCCATGTCTCTCTCTCTCTCACACACACACATACACACACACACCACACACACACACACACACACACACACACACACACACACACACACACACTTTAATGATACATGTTTTTCCGTTTCTCTGTGCAGGAGTTTGGAGTGCCCTTCATGGAGACGAGTGCTAAATCTGGACTGAATGTGGAGCTGGCCTTCACTGCAGTGGCCAAGTGAGTCATACAGACACACACACAACACCCCAGTGTGAAGGGGCGCACAAACCGAGCACACAAACTCTCAAAACTTTTAAAGAATATGTAACTTTTTTAAGAAGCTGTTACACAATGGTCCTCTTACAAGTCTTAGCATAAACACACCCCTCCTCAGTTCCACTGATGGTATGCCCCGACAGTCTTACATGATTACATGATTGTGGTGGCTAATTTAAACCAGTGCAGTGCATTTACATGTAGTTTAAAAACTTTTATATTTGGTTTAAGAAAATACCCTGGGTACGTGTGTTTCATTGGCTAATCCTTCTTAGCTGAACTTCAAACTGCTCACTGCTGAAAAACAACAGACAGGACAAAATGTTGCGTTTACTGGTAAACTGGTACACCTTGAGACCGACGTATGACCGACTGCTACTCTGTTGAGTTGTCCTCCCGTTACTCTGTCCTCTGTGACTGTCTCCATCTAGAAACTAAGCTGCACGGTGTGCAGGGAACCACTCTGACTGGCTCATGATCAGACAGGGGTTTACGGAGCGGTAGATGGGCTTTGCAAAAAAGCCCGGAGCGTTCTATGAAATGACGCATTTAAAAAAATTGCTCGATCACGCATCGTGGGAAGCCAAAATTGTCATTGTGATTAAAATTTGATTAATTGTCCATCCATTAAGAAGTATTTGACTGCCACCACATGCTGACATGTGATATTCTATAATGCAAGAAAGCCAGTGCAGTTTGAATTCTGCCTTTGTCTCCACCTATTGTTAGTTAGGGTTAGCACCTCCTCATGTGTATTATCTCTGTCTCTTTCTGTGTCTCTCTCTCTCTCTCTCTCTTCCTCTCACACACTCAGAGAATTGAAGCACAGGACCATGAAGGAGCCCGATGAGCCCAAGTTTCAGCTGCAGCAATACGTCAACAAAGAAATGAGGACTGTCGGCTGCTGCCGCACGTAGACCACGTCCTATGTGTGTGTGTATCCGTGTGTGTGAGAGAAAGCAGGTACATTGTATTAGAGTAGTAATTAACCGGGGAGGTCTGGGAATTATGACGTTTGTCATTGTTTGTATCAACAAATGTACGCATTGGGGGTGAGAACAGGTTGGTATCAAAGGTATGGACAGTTAGCTCTCTCTCTCTCTCTCTCTCTCTCTCTCTCTCTCTCTCTCTCTCTACTGACCCACCTTTTTTCTGCAACTGTGAATGTAATATATAACTCCTATCTACATGCTTGCACATACAAATGCATGCACACACCTACACACATACTACTACTTTCATCAGCATGATGTACATATTTTAAATGTAATTTTAATTTTGTGCCCTGGAGCTTTGTAGATTGAACATACCTGTCTTGTTGAAACAAGAAGAACATAGACCCAAATATGTTGAATGTTAAATAGATCTGGTTAAAGTGATAGAAATGATTAGATCTTAACACGTTTGTACAGAAGCTATTGCACCTAATGTAAGCTGCCAAATGGCACTGTGTGCTGTTTATGTACAGGATATCATATGATAACTGTTTTTTAATACTTGTGATCATGACTGTCATTATACTGATGTGTGAAATCTTTACCTTTTTACAAACAATAGTTTGTTTGAATCTGTTATGGGAAACATTTTAAACCTACCTTAGTGACGAGTAGACCATATTAAATGTACAAAAACAAGATCATCAGCAAAGAGAGGGACTCTAATCAGAGTTTGCTTCATGGCATGAAACGAGTGTTCCGTTCTATTATAGGAAGAACTTTTAGCAATCAATCTTTTTTGAGAAAGGGAAAGTCCCTTAAATGTCCCGTGCCGGGTGGTCCATTACGGGGGCTGGGCCGCCATTCCTCCGGCAATGCCTGTTGTGAAATATGTATGTAAATGAAAAAAGGTTATTGTTGTGTGTATGGATTTCAATTGTTCCTTTCCTAACTCATTCATTACTACAGAAACACGCTGCCTACTGGGGGAAATGTGCAGCCAAGAAATGTTGCCTATGGATTTAGGATATTTTGGTCTGTTTGTTCATAGTGCTCACATTTTACTATATATACAGTATATATATATATATATCTCACTATTAATATTCTTTTCTGACTAATAATGACATTTTTAAACAAACATGGCAACACTGCAGCAGCTAGAAGGCTACTTGACCCTGCAGGTCAACCTGTTAGTAGCAACATGGTCTCGCATCGCCAGACCTTCCTCCACAGCGCTGCCGAGGAGGGTCTGGCTAGTCCACACAGCATTCCGGGATGGCTGGCTTGTAGTTCAAAGCCGCTGGGCAAAAATTCCTCCGATGACGCACAAAAAAAAGTTTTGATGATACAAAGATTTTTGTACCATCTGAGTTTTTTTTTCCAGACAAGCAATGCAGAGATCTCTCGTCTCAGGGGGACATGAGGGAGGGAAGCACCGTCATTTGAAAATACTACAGAGTTCTACTGATACAAAGCTTAATGCTAATCAGTGAAGTATCTCTTTAAATCAATCACAATCGTCTTGGGCGGGGCTAAGCGCCGGGCAGAGCCATGGTGCCGCTGCAAAATATCCTCAGGAAGGAACTTGTTTTGGTGGAACATGTGTAAATTCAGAAGTTGTTTTAGTCGTGCAACAAAAAACTCCGATTGGACAGATAGTCTAGCTAGCTGTCTGGATTTACCCTGCAGAGATCTGAAGACCAGGGAACCATAGTCCTCAGATTGGACAGATAGTCTAGCTAGCTGTCTGGATTTACCCTGCAGAGATCTGAAGACCAGGGAACCATAGCCTTTCCTTAACAAAACTTCCAACAATATTGATTTATTCAATACTTCCAAAAATCTACTCCATGGTCAGATGAAGACAGTGGGTTGATGTTAAATCCTCCAGATAAAGCTAGTAAGTTGACTTTAAATTAAGATTTGTCACGTTAATTATTGCTGATTTGAGGTAGATGATCTATTATTGTAAGTACACAGTGAATTTTCAACTTTACACAATATTGTCTAAATGTCTTAAAATGCTACACCAAACATTTGATTTGTTTCCATTCTAAATGTAAAATATCGATTCCTATATTAAATAATCCAAACTCAAAGAAACCTACCCCATGGTCCGATGAAGACGGGAGCTGTGGATGTAACTTCCAATGAAGCTAGTTCGCTGACTTTCAGTTATTGAGCTTGACATTTTTCTCTCCAATTTAATTTTTTTGCCAATTTCAGATAAGAGAATATATGTATCTCCCCTTTTTGTAAGTACAAAGAACATTTTCATCTGTACATACTACAGTATGAATGTCTAAAACTGCAACACCACACATTTGTATTTAATTCCTGATTAAAATGCTTTAAAATGTCCAAACAATGTTAAATAATCATGAACTTAGCGTATATGCAAAGTGCCGGTGTTATACGATGAGATTTGACGGAACCCTTCTCACTTGTTTTGTAGTTACATGTTATTGTTACTGGATATTTGCTGAACTATGGCATTTCACAAGAATTTGTATATTTTTTGTTTTATCAAATGTGGTTTAATAATGCTGTCTGCTTCTGTTTAAAATAAGAATTGTATCGTGAAATACAATCAATACTGATTTAATTTGCTGACACTGTATGGGTAGACTAGTAGACTCTTGACATACAGATTTTAAAATAGATTTTCAGTATAAACCCAAAGTTATTAATTCATTGCTAACTTGTAAGCTGTATACTGTTCTGTTGTATCCGTCTCCAGTGGTAACAATAAAGAATCAGTGAACAGAGAAGGAGTTTTTATGTGTGGATCTACACCGCCACCATCTGGCCATCTTGATATTACAACATTGACATGGCTGGTTTTTGTATTATTATAATCTTTAACCAGGAGAGAAAACTCATTGAGGTTAAGAATCTCTTTGTCAAGGTTGACCGGGCCAAGACAGGCAGCAGCTTATCCAAAAAAACATGTTACTGTTACAAACGTTAATAGAACTAAAATAAAGCAAAAGAATTCATGTTACAACAATTTAAAACAGCCAGTTTTGTAACCAGGAAAAAAATATTAAACACTGACACCAAGTCAAACAAGAGTCTGCCTCCATTTCTTTTATTTTGCATTTAAAAGCATTTACTGAGAATAATTCATTTAAGTCAGAAGGGACTGGTTGTATTTGTGCGAAACGATGCAATATATAGATGAGATGATATCTTATTTATCACAACACCAGGTAAGCATTTATGGGACAGTTTACACTGCCTTTACCTTAAACTAATTGAGTTATCTAGCGTCTAGGGTTGGGTCGATTCCAAGTGGATTTAGTTTGGAGGCCGGTTTCTCGTACTCCCCTCATGGCCCTGAATAGTTTGAACATAGAACTCCGTACCATACACAGCCTGCACCGAGTCGGGCTCCATTTACACTGCTACGTTTTGGTTATTAAGTGGAGTTTTAAGCCAAAAGCTATCTCAGCTAGAATTGCAGCATGACTGTGATTCCTAAGGTTTTCACCTTCGAAACAAAACAGTCATTCAGATCATTCCTGCCTCCAGAAGTGTTTATGATACCTGAAACGTTGATGTGTATGGAGGTGGGAGGGGGGGAGCGGAGACAGCGAGGCCAGGCCGCTTTAACCTGGAGGTCTGATGTGTAAGGGTGTGGGTGTGGAACATCAGGGTCATGTTAACATGTTCCCTTCAACAGTGAGCCTTGCTTTAATTGGTCTTAAAATGTCTGACGCCGTGATATTTTGTAACAGGGTAGAAGAAAGGGAATGAGGAGGAGGAGGAAATGCAGTGACCAGCAGAAGGGTCAACATCACACACTACGGGAGGAACAAATGTCACACAGGTAGGTAAGAGAACACCATGACATTTTTAAACATTTTCCTTCAGTTCCGTAATAATAAGACCTTTGGAGATGAAGATTATTGCATTTTTTGGGACATTCAAAGCACCGGTCCTTATGCCAAGCAGCTGGAATTGGAAAGAATCTTTTAGAAAGCTTTTAATCAGGGAGGCATGCAGACCCAACGTGAGGTTGGTCGGTTTCAAACCTGCGGCTGTAGGACCTGGAGCTCACCGCCAGTGTGACTGTTAAAAAGTGTGTATCAAATCAAATCAAAATTTATTTATATAGCACTTTACAGCAACCAGCAGGTAGCAAAGTGCTTAACAGAATGAGTAAAATCACGACATAGAATAGAAAGAGTGAACATAGAAAACAGTCAAATCAGAAAAGGTCACAAAGAAACAAAAGAATGAAATTGTCACACCACTGCTACGAATTAAAAGCCCCACTGAACAGATATGTCTTGAGTTTGGACCTAAAAAGAGCCACATCTGTAACAGTGTGAATATCGGGGGGGGACTTGGTCCAAAGTCTCGGGGCAGCAACCCACCGTTTATACCTGGACCTTGGGACTTCTAAAACCAACTGATTCGAAGCTCATTTTAACACAATTACTAATCTGCTTATCAAATTTCATGCTGCAATCAGAAGTAACCCCCAAGTTCTTGACAGCTGATCTAGGGTAAGGTGCCAGAGCTCCCAAACTCAGAGCTGGAGCATTCTGCGTGCCTGGAGTACTGAAAATAATACACTCTGTTTTACTTTCATTCAAATTAAGAAAGTTGTCTGAAAGCCACAACTTAATATCAGTGGTACGACACTGTCATTTGCTTACATCATTTAAAGGTATTTATTTAGAAGCAGGCTGGCTGGTTAGTTGGCTAATGCTTGCATTGCCACCCTGTGCCCCCCCCCCCCCCCCCCCCCCCCCCTCAGTAGCCCCGCCCCTGAGCTCTAGCCCCCATTTGAAATTTACAGGACAACAATTACAAGGCCCCCCAAGAGAACAAGCATTAGGTGTAACCGCGGCGATGAAAAACGTCCTTTTATTGTTTTATTGCTCATCTTCTGTCCACTTTTGCGCCGCCTGGTGTTCTCTCCTTCTGTTATTGTCCCTCGCTGTGCATGGAAAATAAGGTTCCATGCACACATGATCAACACCGTGTGCTCAGACAGGCTGTGACTCAGACTCTGACTAATAGTTATTCCAATGTCCAAAACCATGTTCCAGTCTGGAACAGTATGACAATATATTAGAAGGGGGGCGATTTGAAGCCCATGTTGACCAGAGGCCTTTGATCCGATGTGAGTGGAAGGCCCGCTGACCTGAGTTTTGTATGGTGACTGTCATGCAACTACACTTTTACTAAACTTGAATTCATTTAAGCGTGAGTCCTTCTCTTATCACTTATAACCTTTGGTATCCAACAAAAGGAGTGTGTATTTTCTGCTGCCGTATTAGCACAATGTTCAAAATGTACGGAAGATGATTAGGGCCATGTGTGAAAACGGTATTTGTGAATGGACTGTTCTTATATAGCACGTTTCTAGTCTTAACAACTTCTCAAAGCGCTTTTACATTGTAAACACACAACACACACACACACACCAGGAGCCTCTCGGGGTTCAGTGACTGCAGGGCCAGGGATCAAACCACCAACCTTCCTGTGTTGTTATTCGAGTAAAGACAGAATTCTAAGAATGAAGTTAGTATTCCACCTTTATGAAGCCAGAATTCTGAGAAAAAAGTTAAAATAGCCCCCCCCCCCCCCACACATCATTACATACCCTTCACTATACATAGAGATTGGCATGGTTTTAATTCAGTTAGACTAATAACCAGTTGGATTTGCATTGAGAGATGATCTTATGGAAAGTACCCCATGCCTATCTCTATGTATGGTGAAGGGTATGTGATGATGTGGGGGGGCTATTTTAATTCCAAAGGCCAAGGTAACTTTTATTAGGATGCATAGTATCCTGACCCATGACATAACTGGCCTGAAGAACATTTATTTATTTACAATACATTATTCATTCACAAAGAAAATTTGTGTCCTTAAAGGGTAGGATTTTAGCAAATTTTTAGCTAAATTTTTTAATCATTTTCAAAATTTTCTAAAGATGATTTTTTTATTCCTCTTTTTAGTCAATGGACATGGACATGTAAACGCTGCGATGCCTTTGGTTGTCAGCAGGGGGCGCACTCGCATCACAGATGTCCTGAGTGCAGCCACAAGCAGTCACTGCTGTTTTTATTAACATGAGATGGAAGGAAGAAGGGTTTGGGGGGGGGCCAGATGAATTATTTCAGTACAGCTAAATGCGTTGTACAGTACGGTTAAGTGACGCCCTGTCCCTGGTGACAGGTCCGATTAAAAGCACCACATGAATCAGTTTTTGTTTTTTCCTTTTTAACAGTGTTAGGACCATGTTGTCTTCTTGTCTACTGTGACTTTGTCCTGTGTCTTTCAGTCCCTCCACTATAATCAATTTGCCCTGACCTCTCTCTGTTTTCGGCTTGGTTTTGTCCGTTAGAAGAACTGCAGATTGGTCAGAGAGTGTTCACCGTTACCATACAAAGGAAACTTGGGAAGGTCCTGCATTACATAGTCTAGACCACGTATAGATCAGTGGTCCTCAACCTGTGGGCTGATGTTACCTTTATGTTATGATGAGGGCTCACAAGGACACATGGCTTTGGTTTAAGGGGGTCAGACAAAAAAAAGGTTGGGGATCCCCTTCATGATCTGGTAGTGTAACAATATCCAGTTTTAAGAGCTTGATAATCTTGGCTCATATTGTGCTCACATGGAGCGTTTTCATGAGTATTGTTATTAATAATACAATTACCACAATCAAGCTGACAAACAGAGAGCCTTGGGGCAGGGACCTGCTCCAGATTAGGAACAGGGGTTGGTTTCTTGGTTCAGGGCAAACATTGTAGCTGCTGTGTGTAGTCTGTCTATGTGTTATGGAACATCCACAATTTTCAGCGTGTGGGAGATCAGGGGTGGTCAATAGGGGTCCAAGCAAATCTTTGGCCTTGGATCCCCGCCGTGCATAAAGTACACCAACAAATTCCACACAGAATTGATCTCAACTGGAGGGATGTAACTATGCATCGAGAATCTGTTAAATCAATAGAAATGTGTAAAGATGAAAACCCTTTTGAGTTTGTTGTTTTGATTTCACTTTTTTATTTTCATTTTTTTTAAATTTCCATCCACAAAAACGACAGGAAAGCAAAAAAAAAGGGCCCGGGTCCTGGGGGGACCAGGATCCCCCAATTTGTGAATGTGTGCGATGGAGGTGAAAAAGGGGAAAAACCCACGCCCTATATGGCACTTCTCCCGGGGCCCCGTCGTTAAATTAGCGGGGCCCATCTTTTTAAAAAACCGGTTTTCTCCCGGTCATTAACCCAAACCCTGAGGGCCCCGAAAAAAAAACCCCGAGGGCCTCTCCGGGGATCTGGGTCTGGTGGGCCCGGTGTAACTGCCCTGGTTGCCAAGCAGTCCACTCTACTTTCCCAAAGTAAACCGGGAAAAAACCCAAACAAAGCCCTGGGTTTGTGTGTGGGGGGTTGTGTGTGTGTTTTTTGTGTGTGTGTGGGTGTGTGTTGTGTGTGTGTGTGTGTGGGGGTGGAAAGAAAGGAAAACCTGGGGTGTGATGTGTGAGAGAGAAGAGAGAGGAGCGTGTGTTTGGGTGTTTTGGGTGGGGTGTGGGGTTTGTGTGGAGAGGGACAGAGAGCGGGGGGTGTGTGTGTGGGTGTGTTTGTGTGTGTGTGTTTTGTGTGGGGGAAAAGGGAGAGGGGTGTGTTGGTGTGTGTGGGGTGTGTGTTTGGGGGGGAAAGTGAGACCCTTTTGGTGTATGTGAGATAGACAAAAGGAGAGAGGAGAAAAGAGAGAGAGAGAGAGGGAGAGAGAAAAGTTTTGGGGTGTGTGTTGTGGTGTGGGGGGGTTTTGTGGGTGTGGAGAGGGAGGAACCCTGTTGTGTGGTGTGTGTGGAGAAAAGGAGAGGGGGTTTGTGGTGGGGTGTGTGTGTGGGGAAGGAGGCGGGGTTTTGCGTCTTTGTGTGTTTGTGTGTTGGGGTGTGGTGTGTGAAGGGGGAGCGTGCGTGCTTTTTCTTGTGGGGGTGTGTGTGTGTGTGTGTTTTGGAAGGAGAGGGGGGTTTGCGTCTGTTTTGGGGTGTGTTGTGTGGTTGTGTTTTGGGGAAAGGGGAGAGGGCCCGTGTGTTTGTGTTTTTTGGGGTTTTTTGTGGAAAATGTTGACAAACCAAAAAATGAAATCCCAAAAGGGCATCTACAGGGGGAAAGGCCCCAACAGGGTTTAAAAAACTAAATTTTTTTTTTTTTTAATTTTTAAAAAAAAATTGTCCTGCTTGATGAACCAGCATTCCTTACTGACTTAAAACAAACCCCTGAAAATTTATAGAATAGAGTTTAATTATCAGCGCATCAGACCCTTTTTCTCCCCCAATTTATTTTTAATTTTTTTAAATTAAAAAACAGGGACTTTATTGTGAAAAAAAATCCAAATTTTGTCCCTCAGGGGGGGCTTTCAAAATTGCAATATATAAAATACTATTTATACCACAGCTTGACTGAATACTGGTTATCAATTACTGAGAGATGTGCATCCATATTGCCCAGAATGCCCAGCTAATCAACATTTTAGATTCAATAATCATGAACTGTTGCATAATTCCAGAGTTGTAACTAAACCTTGAATGAGAGACTAGATAATCATTCTCTTGTCTAATCGGGTGCCGTGGTCTGGACTGGTCCCCACAGAGCTTTATGCGAATTGTATTTTGTGCACATGCATATGAACGCATGTTCACACATGACATGGTTATCTTTCCTGAGCCATGGCCCATTGCCAATAATGACTAATGACCATTAGCTATATTTAACGCTCACTATAATTAATGTTGATGTGGCTGCGAGACAGACCGCCAGACTAGAGGGGGACGCACTGCCAGCGCATCAGCTTAACACTGGAGTGGAGGGAACACGAGTTTACTTGGTTGTTCCTGCATTTTACTTCCAGGGTGTGTGTTTTCTTGCGACCGGATATTTCCGCTTTGTTCTCTCATTGAAGGACGGAGACTTTGCATAATTTGCCTATGCAACCTGCATTGTAATCTCTGACCTCTGACCTCTGGTAGTCAAACAGCCCTAGGTCCTCCACTTTAACTGTGTACAGTCCCCGTCCACCCAGCAGCCTCCCTGATGTTATGATGATCCCTGGTCACAGTGAGTGCAACAGCCTGGAGCAGAACCACGTTATACACCCCCCCACACTGAGCTCGGTGTTATTTATAGGATGCGAGGGGGATCAGAGAATGGGTACAAAGAGAGGAGGAGGGGGGTGGTCTTTTTGTTCTTGATGTCTGGCTTTTGTTGTTGTTGTCATCTATCTGTCTGCATCCTTCAGAATCACTGGCCTTTCTTGCAATATCAACATAATTACCATATGTTACATCAACAGAATGCCCTGCATCCCTCGATGCTTTAAAACTTAAAATGTTTATGTCTATACACTCTGTAATATGCTATTCCTGTTGTATTACAACATGTCAGGGAAGCGCTCAGATTACATTGAACTAAATACATTCATTGTTTCCTAATATATTCTTTAATACATACTTATTTTAATGACTCATTCATGTGCTGCATCTGTTACCTGCATGTTTCTTTTAATCATGTTTTTAATCACACTGTAATGTAACACCATATTATAGATTAGATTGGACTGGACTGGGATAAATTAGACTCTGTGTGATTGGGTCAGGCTGAAATAGATTGGGCCACGCTGACCTGGACTGGACTGCATTTAATGTCACTTTGAGTGGACTACACAGAACAAGACTGGACTAGACTGGATTGGAATAGATTGGATTGGATTTAGATAGATAGATAGATAGATAGATAGATAGATAGATATTTGTTTATCCCAAAAAAATGGGAAATTAGGGTGTTAGTCTTGCTTTGCCAGACCTTCCTCCACAGCGCTACGGAGGAGGGTCTGGCTAGTCTACACGGCGTTCTGGGATGGGAGAAAAATGTGCTCTGGTTTATTGGCATTTCTTTAACTCTTGTGTTGTCCTCGGGCCATATTTGACCCATTTTCTGTTTTTTCATCACAAGAAATGGCCCTTTGAAATAAGCTGAAAATGTCAACATTAGAAAAATCAAATAACTTTGGAAAAAATATCAAAAAAAGCACCCACAACATTGAAAAAGTGACAAAAATGTCAGAAAAAGCGAAAAAAAAAGACAACACAAGGGTTAAACCAATCGCAATCTCCTTGAGTTGCTTAAAACCTTTCTTTTTAGTAAACTCTGTGTACATAAACAATGTTCTCCGTGCTGAGTTCATGTGCAGAGCCCCTGGTGATACTTCCAGCAAAGTTTCATGTTGTGTCGAGCCTTCTTAGTGTTTTAAAAATAGGGATTTTGAGGCTATCATAGAAGTGCCCTTAGGACTCCCATTCAAAAAGCCATTTGACCGAAAAATGAGAATACTTAACTTAAATCTTAAAAGTGACGCTTCTGTCCTAAACATGCTTTTAACTTGACTGGACTTAATTGGAATTGATTAAATTGGATTTAACTTGAGTACACTATCTTGTATGATATGATTGAAACTAACTGGACTGGCTTAGATAGGATTTTATTGGACTGGATTATAAAAGGCTCCACTGGATTGGTCTACACTGAACTAGATTTAACTGGATCATGGCTGGGTTGGATAGATTATATTTGCTAGACTAAACAGGGCTAGAATGGACTGAAGATGCGGACAAACATGGATGGATGGATGGATGGATGGACGGATGGACGGATGGATGGATGGTGTTCCAGTGTTTGCAGTGTTTGTTTGCAACACGCCTAACGGCCTTATTTAAATAGATTGATTTTCAGTGTTGGGAATAAACACTTCCTTAATCTTTACTGGTGTGTGACTGGGCTGACAGTAATGTGGGTGTGGCAGTTGTCATTTGCACATGTGTGAATGGAGAAACATTGGTATCTATATTTCTGTGTGTGTGTGTGTGTGTGTGTGTGTGTGTGTGTGTGTGTGTGTGTGCGTTTGTGCGTGTATGGTTTGTGTTGTGGAGACGACTGGGTTTCCAGTTATGCAGGCGCATTAAGATAAGCCTCCTCTCCATTCAGCCGAAGAACGTCAACAAACAGTAAGGAAAACGTGCCGCGGCACACACACACGCACGCACACACACACACACACACACACACACACACACACACCACACACACACACACACACACACACACCGTTTCCATCTGGTATTAAAATCCGTCCTGATTGATCCAATCAGAAGTGGACAGTGCCTAGTATGTGTGTTTTCACCTGGCAGTACAACGGATCTCCAAAAAAAAGTCATGTTGGCTCATGGTTGTTGAATTACTGCTAGACGACAGTGGGCACAATTGGAGTCACGTGTGCAAAACTCTAACTCCAGTCTGGCCAGCAGCAGTTCATGTGGACCAAACCAGTTTGTTTTTCATAGCTTGAACTCAGTTTTCACACCTCTGCACACTCATCCCATGACTTTAACCACAATGTGCACAACACTGGATTTACAGCACTTTAACACACTGCCGACACACCTGTTAACTACACATTCACAACAGTCTGGTGCCTATCAAACACAGCTGAAAGCCTAAGCAGGTGTCTTGTTTTAGATTAGTTAGTGAACACATGCGTATTTATATAGAGAAAGCTCAGAGAGCCTTTTTTGGACACAAACACCAAATAAGAATAACACAATTACACACTGTACCATTTGAGAGAAACAAGTAAAAGAACTGAGATGCCAATATGTCCAGGTCAGATGCCTGAGGTCACATACACACACATTAAAAACAAGTGAAAAACACAAAAATGTTGGATTTCCTGTTGTTGAGTAAGCAATGGAGGTGAAAGCCATGGAAACATCACATTCATTAGTAATTAGAGATGATGCAGACATCCAATGGGATGAAGAAAACTTGCAGCATGATGTTAGAGAGGGGCAGAATTAGTCACACTATTCTTTGTTACTGTTGTGTAGCTGTAGTTTTTTTCCCCAGTATTTCTATAAATGACTAGAAAAAAATACTATAGTGAAGCAGACTGCTGATTTTCATGCCTTCTTGTTTACCTTACATAAAAATTCCTTTCTTTAAAGGATCTTTTGAGTAGTGTGAAGTCACTTAAATTATAGAAAGATAAAAAGCAGTTTCTGTCTCTGTGACTGACGCCAGTGTTTTTACTCAGTGTGTTGTGAGGGACAGTGTGTGTTCTCTCAGTGAGGATTGTTCTGGTGCTCTGAGCCTGTTTGGAGCTGTGTGTTGAGAGTTGTGTTGCTTGGTTGAGTTGTGATGCAGACTGTAGTGAGAGGTTTGGACATGTGGCTTCAGCTGGGCCAGTGTCGTTTAGCACAACCAAACAATGGGGGACTTTTAGAGATAGACGAAGAAGAAGAGATAACTGTTGTTGGGATTTAGCACGATATGAATAAAATTGATTTGAATATAGTTAGGGAGTGAGGAGTCGCAGCGTCCGCCTAACCCGGCCCACCTGCTTCTCGTCATAGTTGTCAGATTTCTCTATCATATAATCAATAATATAATAAAACTAGAGAGAGACAGGGCAGTACAGCCTGACCAGGCTCCTCTCTTTACCCTGTCTCTCTTAGTCATGCAGTAACAGTTTTAGACAGCTAAGGGACTTCCTTTGACCCACTGAGCTCCTCTCTTCTCTTTCCATCTGTGTGGACCAATGTCCCAGAAATGCGTGTTACTACCCTAGCTCTGGGGAGTCATTCCCCGGAGTCCTTATGTTCTTTTACCCCCAGCATGTTTCCTCGGATCAGGGAAGCTCCAAAATCATGGTAGCAGCTGTCGCCATGGTCCCGCTACATTTTCCCTGTTACATCCTGCTACTTCCTGCTGTGCCCTGCTACGTCCTGCTACGTCCTGCGGTGCCTTTTAACGCTGCACGGTGCCCTGCTATGCCATGAACTACTACAAAGAACTACTACAAACTACAATTTTTTTGTGACTGTTACCATTGCCACTCTTCATTTTAGCCCCAACTGGTCGTCAGACACCGCCTGCCAAGAGCCTGGGTCTGGGTCTGGATCTGGGTCTGTCCCAGGTTTCTTCCCAAAGGGGAGTTTTTCCTTGCCACTGTGGCCCCGTTGCTTGCTCTGGAGGAAACTACTAGAACTGTTGGGTCCTTGTAAATTCTGGAGTGTGGTCTAGACCTGCTCTATCTGTAAAGGGTCTTGAGATAACTATTGTTATGAATTGATACTATAAATAAAATTGAATTTTATTGTGAAGAAGGTTTAGGAAATGAAACCTCTCTACTGTTTTCCTTTCTGTTTCTTTCTGTTGTTACTCTCCACAGGGGCTCCACTTCCTAGCATTGGACTTCCGGTGGGCTTGCTACTAGAGGTAATCCATTTCTTCCCAATGACCACTGCCAGGCTGCACCCTCCTACAACCACAATAGCTGCACCTGATTGGCGGGACACTTGACTCGTGGGCTTTGTGCTCCTTGATTTCAAAAACAGATTGACATGGCGGATCATTTGGATAGTTAACCCTAACCCTGACTTTGGCTTATTTTCCAAAAATACTTCAAGTCAATGTGTTTCTGAAAGCATTTTATGCGAGAAATAGGCGACAGAGGCTACTTTAATAGATTTTCGGGTTTTTTTGAGAGATGGCGAGTCAAGCTGGACGCCCCTGATTTATATGAAGTAGCCTGGATCTCAACTTCATGCAAATGAGGAGTGGTCAGGAGTGGCTGCTTCCATGCTCAAAGAATGGGAAGGGCAAAAATGGATGTTGCCAGTGGACACATACCACCAGGCTGTTAGGTTTCTAAAACAGCTATCAGCAAAGTTGTGACGTAAGAGCAGGAATGTCTGCAGCAACAGCCTACACACTGGTGCGTTTGAGGACATTTCATGAAACTTAAAATAAGGTCAGTGGCTACCAGCAGCTGCCTTTTCCAGGCAACAGTGTGGAACAGAGCTCCAGCACAGGAACAAAAACAGTGGCCCATCTAAAACACACACTTCACTCTCAGTGGTTTCTTTGACAAGAATACTTTGAATGATTATGTAATTCTGCTCACTGTTGAGTAGACGGTCCTTAAAGGTATTGTAAGTGATGTACATCCAATACAGCTTTTGTCAAACTCAGTGAATGTCGCCTCATGGTCACCTGGCTCTCTATTTTCTGTGTGCGCTTTAAAAAAATTGCCGTTAATACACAGCCCTGGCTGTGTAAATGGAAATCAACAAACTACCACAAAACAATACGCCAGCCAATCGGCAACAGGCGGCGATAGTTGGTGGGGTGGGGGGGGTCAGCTCTGTGCATTGCTATGGTTATTGTACATAAACTAACTAGCTCACAGTTTGCAAGGCTACGGTAGATATGCATAGCCAAAAGAAAAGGACGAACGCAGCTACTTTTTTTTTTTTGGATATGAGCAAATATCACAACGCCTTACTTTTCAAAAAGCTGGCTGAAGGAATGAAAGTGGAAGCACGCCGCCGTTGGTGGACAATTTTGAAGAAAGAAAATCCTATTTTTGTACGGCTACATGTAAAACTTTTTTAGAGCCATGTTAACACCTTAGTCTGAATATTGTCTTATTCGAAATAAGGCCAAAAACTGGAATATAATGTGTATGTAAACATGGCCAGGGAAGGCAAGTCAGACTGGAAGACGTGGATGCTGCACTGCAGGGTTCGTGATTTGAACGCGTTGGTGATATCATGTCTGTGGCAGCAGGTTTTTAGAGTGATTTTGCCATTTTGGAGCATCAATCCTGCAGTGATTACCGAAGATGTTCAGTGTAGAGATAGTAGGGCATGATTTCATGGACACTATCTTTAGCCCTGTGCTGTACATGTTCTGCATTTGAGAAGGATTTGGTCTGTGGTCAGGATGACGGTGGAGTCATGGTGTATTGTCTGCAGCTGATGAGAGAGCAGGTGAAGGAGTGATTGCATTAGCTCGTATAGCCATCGGGCTAAAAATGATTCATAAAGTATAATATGCCTACTGAATAGATAGAGAAATATATTTGCCCATTTTAATCCCCATTTAAATCCTTTACAGCCTTTTTCATTAGGATTTGCTGTCTTTTAATTCTTTGTTGTGTTATTTTTAGAAACAATCCGTTTCCATTCCCCGATTTCTACCAAATGTTGTAAATAGCTGGTAGAACACTACACTATCTAAAGGAGAACTGTTTACAAGGCCTTCGACGTGTCTCACAGGGATATTAATTGTCTTCTTCAAACTAATTTTTTTGCTATATTAGTAAGTAAGAGAATATGATAATATAGTATACATGTTAGTAGCCTATTTAGTGAGTCTAAAAGGCTGCCTGGCTCCTGATGGCTAAAGGTAGAGGGTGGAGCATGGCTGTCCTCTAGATGTCTTGTATGGTAAGCAAGTGACAAGTCTGTAAAATAAACTGTAGCTACATTTTGTACACAGTATACAGCTTATGTTAGTGGAATTTGGATGAATCAGAAGGTTATGGCATTATGTTTGTTGTATAAGTGCCTTAGATTGCTAAAACATAATTAACATTAGCTTACTAACAGCTGACTTGTACTCTCTGGTAGACGTGTGCTAAATAATGCTTTGCTAAATCTTAAATGTGCTCTGTCTGTAAGAAAGGATGGAAGTGGGCCATAGTGGGATGTTGCTGGTTATTGTTCAGATGAGACAAGAGACAAATCAGGAGGCTAATCACGTGATTTCTCTCTTCTCTGTGGGCCGGGCAGTCAAAGCCAAACGATGTGAATGGCCAGTGTTCATATGAAAGACACATAAGTGGGCCAATGATGGGATCTCTTGTCTCTTTGTGGGCCTATACAGCCCGTTCAACCCACACAAATAGACTGGCCCACAGGGAAATCTCCCGGTATTCCCAATGGCCAATCCATGCCCGGTTGGCTCTGATATCAAACTCAAGGATATAAACCATTCTCCTGAAATGAGCTCATAGGTCGAGGCCTCATAGTCTCAGGGGATTTTAACTATTTCCCAAAAGCCAAACTTTCTAAGGAAGCCAAAAGTCAGCACACATGTCAAGTCGTTCTTTACGAGAGGCCGCCACATTCCCTTCGGCTTGTTCACTTCGAGTCCAGCCTGTCCCGGCATGCTGCCAACGGGCGCCACAGCACCTGCACCGTCTGCGGTGAAAAATCGGGTAGATGAGATTGAGAGGGTGAAATTGTCTTGACTTGCTTTCCAAAAGCCAGGTGTAAAAATGTGACATCATCGCAACCCAGCAGCTAGACTTAAACCAGGAGAAAGGTTCAGGACATCCAGTATGGAGCCAGGTCTCACAGCCCTGCACAGCCGAGTTGGTTGCATTTGTGGCACCCTCAGAATAAACAGCCAGGATAACGTTTAATAGAGGAAATAGCCACAGTTCAAGTGTGACATAATGCATTCTCTATCACCTTACCCTAACCTTAACCATCAAACCTAAATGCCTAACCTTAACCCTCACCCTCACCCTCACCCTAACCATAACCTAACTCTAACCCTAACCTTAACCCTCACCCTCACCCTAACCATAACCTAACTAACCCTGATCCTAAAACCAAGTCTTATTCCTCAAACAGCCCTTTAAAGTTGTGGGGACCAGCATTTTGTCCCCACAAAGCTGTCAGGACCCCATAAGTATACTGTATTCCCAGTTTTTGGTCCCCACAAATGTAGTTAAACAAAGTACACACACACACACACACACACACACAAACACACACAATGCTCCTCTGCTAGCGCTTCCCTCCACTGAGCGTCCTGATATGTTGAAATCAACAAGAAAAACATTCGTCATTCACCATACAGCTGGAGATAGACGTAGACACAGCTCGGGACTCTGTTGAAATGGGAATCACAGACTGGAATACGTTGCTGTTCACAGACCCCAGGGTCCTTTTACTTCACCTCTAGATGAGTTCCCATACGAGCATTTGGCTAGTTGTCCCACATCAATATAAACAACACCAGCTCAAAAGATAGATGGATGGATGGATGGATGGATGGATGGATAGATAGATAGATACATAGATAGCCTCTTTAACCCTCATGTTGTCTTTGGGTCAAATTTGAACCGTTTTCAGTTTATTTTTGTTTTTTTGTCACAAAAATTGGCCAACAACATAAGCGTTACATTAAAAATATAAAAAAAGCATACAAAAAAGCACCAAAAACATCAAAAAGAGCACCCACAACTTTAAAAAAGTGACAAAACTGCTGGAAATAGCAACCAAAACAGAGGTTTTTTTTCACGTTTTGATGGGAAGACAACACAAGGGTTAAAGCAACCAAGTCATGAGAATCATGGGAAATTTATGGAGGTTCAATATGTCATTAAGGTTCAATTAAGGTGCTCATATTAGATAGATAGATAGATAGATAGATAGATATTTATTGATCCCAAAAAATGGGAAATGACGGTGTTGCAGCAGCACGTACATTTGTCACACAACACAGAATATAAATATAAATGAGATACTAGAAAAAATATACATGCATACAGATATTCTGCATGTTCAGGTTCATACCTGTATTTAGAGGTTGGACCAGAATAGGTTTAATTTTCAAAAAATTAAACTGGACTACAATAGAGCTGTTTGGAGCTGTGTTTTCTGTTGCCCCTTTTGGGGAAAGGGGGGGGGGGGGGGGGAGGGACTTTGGGCTTTTTCACCTAAACCTATAACATGCAGAACAAAGAAGTATAAAACACTATAAAGGAAAAGGAAAACGCCAGACAGCATAATATGATGCCAACTAGACCTAAGTTAGAGAAAGATGATGGTCGTAGTTCCACAAAGACGGGATGGAGGGTCTGGCTGTGAACCACTTCACACAGACATGAGACAGAATCTCCATCCTGGATCCAGCTGCTGCAGGTACAAATATAGACTGTTGCCATAGCAACATATACAGGTGTCTGGCAATCACGCTGATGGAGATGTATGATTATAGAGACTGTGTGTGTGTGTGTGTGTGTGTGTACTTTAGCTCTTCTCTTTCCTTTTATGTGTCCTCCTCTTCCTCTCTTGCTGCTTTGTGTTTTGCAGACAATCATGGATACAGATACTGGGTGAAGACCGATTAAAGAAACTCAAAAGAAATATAACATAACATACGGATAACGGGATATTACCTTACTTCTTGGTACCCATATTCACATTTCTTTTTTGTATTTTGACAGTCCATTTTATTGATCTGTGCAATATTTTTTTGTGATAAACCATTTTATTTTCAAGAAGAACAGTTACTAACAGTACACTGGGACATAGGTCCCAGGACCAAAAAAATTAATTAATTTCAAAATGTAAAAACCTCCGAGAGGGAAAACGGGAGGGAGACAGAGCAACACATGCATAAACAGACACACACTCTAATGAGCAGAAAGTGGTAAAATATGGAAGTTGGAACTTTATAAAACAACTTTTTGACAAAGTTGGGCCAGGAGTTACACCTTAAGCCGCCATCTCAAGTCCAGCCGATCACGTGACTCCCGATCTGTGCAATACTATTTGTATTAATAACTGTGCAATATATTTATTATCACAACTTCCTGTCCTTGTTTTATGATGCAACGTTGAATGAATGTGGTTTGTCTACGTGGATGCGTGCAATATAGTTTTTATTTTACGCACCGCTGTAGACCTCTGACACACAACCAGCTACTGCCCCTTGGATTTTATCAATCTAACGCGACTTTTCACATTACAGCGCTTTACTTATGGGTAATATATGATTTATTGGTAAAGAAGCATTGATCACTTTGAGGGGAGCGATACCCCTGAAAAACCAAAGTGAGGGAGATCACCACAATCATCAGCAATCATCCTCTAAGACCTTGAATGTCTGTAAAAGACTTTTTTGAAACCTGGTCCCAGGGTGAAAACAAATTTGAAAACCCCCCCCTTGCGTCTTTGTTTGTACGATGAAGCCACACCCTTGCGCATCACTGATGTCATCGCCACACCCCTTGACCTCTAGCCCTCGACCTCCTATCCTCTTCGACCTCTTATGACGACGTCTCAATGACGACAACAATGGCGGACTGTATGATTGTGTTCCTTCTGGAGAAGATACTAAGCCTATCAGGGTTACCAGGGCAAACTATACTGCCTGGTTGTATACCGTGCGCTGGCTTTATGTTCTCTTCTATTTGTTGGTTCATTTCTGTTGCAGAAACAGCGCCATTTCTAGGCCTGGGGTACCTGGGACATAAAGTGTTGAGTCATTTACAAATGGATCTGTTTGGACGCAAATATTCTTGAAACAATGCCAGGGAAGATGGGCGGAAAAAAGATGGTTTTGGTATGTGTTGATGTGGCCTTAATTAGCTTTGTATCAACTCATTTGGCAATGGCTTGAATTGACGTTCATTAATATCAAAAAGTTACGCAAAAAAGATCGTGGTTTGGATTAAAACACACATTTCCTGGGTGAAAGTCTTTTGTTTTTCTCCGTGAAGCGAACTCCACTCCCTGGCTTGAAGGTCCTGTGTTTATGACTGTGAGGGACCAAGCTAGCAGGCACGAGGAGTCACTAAGGTACATTTTCAAAAAAATGCTAAGTTTTTATTTACAAAACAAAACAAACAACTTTTCGAAAAACAGAAAATCCTGGGCCCATAAAAGAGGTCAACTTAACAGAACTTTAACTCAGGTAACATAATCAACAGACCTCCATACTGAGACACGAGGGAAACATATATAGTGGCTGACAAGGCCATTCTGACACAAAGGGGGGGAATAGACTAACACCATAAATAACCAAACCACAAGAACTACAACTTATCTTAACCCAATACTACCTAATATGAACGAAGGAGAAATTGACCAAATAATCACAACCAACTATAAATATAACAAAGAAAGAAACAACTCAAAAATAAAATCCTCTGCCACCCCCATGACAAGGGGAAACATGGTGCAATCCAATTATCCTTTCCCCCATTTAAACAGCTTCCAATCAACTGGAGGTCCTTTTGTCTTTCTGCCAACGACCCCCAGCGGCAACTTCCCCGGAACTGGCAACTCAAAGGAAAAAGGTATTATTCCACAAATTGTAACTTAAAGATAATGAACCCAACATTAGCTAAATTGACAAAGTAAACTAAATGTGTGCACCTGAATAGAAACTAAGTCAAATAACTAATACACAGTTTGTTAAACTAAATGTGTGTCCAGTTATTTATTTTGTATACTGTGCTCAAAACAAAAGAGAGTTACCACCATGAGTTGTTGGCCATCACAATGACCCACCCTGACCTGCTCCTATACAGAAGTCATTGGGGTGCATACAGCAACAAATTGCAGTACGTTTCGTAGCAAGATGAATGTACGGTTCATGAGAACAGCCTGGACATTGACGTGACTTTTTACATGAAGCAATACAGAGCACACCCTCACATCTCTGTGCTCTCCAGTAACCTGAGTCAGTGTGGGATTACTCTGTGAGAACACCGTAAACCTGTTAACCTGGAACACAACACTGCTGGGATTCAAGTATCCATCACTCCACTGAATATGAAGCACATATTTCGTGTAGAGTTTCCAGCAGCCAGCCATTGCATCATGGCAAAGCGTCGCTTTTGAAAGAGCACCGAGTACGGAACACTTGAAACATGAAAGCGATCTTTTCCTCCTCGATGTCTGGCTGCTGTCAGTCTGCATCTGCTGAATGTAAAGGAAATCAACCCGGCTGGCTCGCTCTCCCCCGACAGGAGACTGGGTTTACATTTTTGACAGGACAGATGAAGACATGACAGGGGAGAGGGGGAGGGAATGACGTGCAGCAAAGGGCCGCAGGTCAGAGCCCAACCCGGGCCCCCTGCGTCAAGGGGCCAACATCCTCTATATATGGGCGCCCGCTCTACCAACTGAGCTACCTGGGCGCGCCAAACTAATCTTTAACCCTTGTATTGTATTCGGGTCAAATTGACCCATTTACAATTTATACTAAAATGTAAATGTATTTTATTTATATAGCACCTTACATCGACCGATAGATGAACCAAAGTGCTTCACAACAGATAAAACCACAGATTTAAAACCACAACACACCACTAACAAAGGTACAATAATGAATGAGAAAAGTAAGACAAAGATAAAAAAATAAAATCAATATAAATGTGCCATCCCATTACTAGGTACCAAACGCCACTTTAAAAAGATGCGTCTTAAGTCTTGATTTAAAAAGGCCCAGGTCAGTAACGATACGCATCTCACTGGGCAGCTCATTCCAGAGCTTAGGTCCAGAAACCGAAAAAGCGCGGTCCCCCCAGTGTTTCAGTTTTGACCTGGGACCTTCCAACATGAGTTGATTAGATGACCTCAACGTCCTACCATAATTACAAATAGTCAGCATGTCTAAAATGTAAGATGGGGCAAGGCCATTAAGAGCTTTAAAAACAAACAATAACATTTTATACTTAATTCTGAAGTGTACCGGAAGCCAATGGAGAGAATAAAGAATCGGAGTACTAGAAGAAAAAGTTACATTTTTTTCTACCTAAAAATCAATGGCCTTACCTTATTTTTTTGTGATAAACATGTATTCCTGACTCAATTCAGAAAATTATTCCGGATATGACCACAGACGGATACAAGAGGGCCCCGAAACTGAAGACAATAATAATTCTCCCTGTAAAGTGTTCTTTAGGGACTGAAATGTTACATTATTTTGTAAGAATGACTTAACAGATATTGTTGACTATAAAGGGCTGAAATGATATAGGCTTGCGTTCCATTTTTAACATTCAAACATACTTGCTACTTGACTTTAAAACGCAACAAAAATTAATAATAACAAAAAAACCAAGACCCCCCCCCCATCATGCAGGGTCATATATGGTACAAACAAAGTAGTCTAGACCCTTGGATACCCCTCAAAATGATATGTTGTAAATTTAATAAGAGGAAGATGTTAACTTCCAAATAATCCACATATTATGTTGACCAGGATCTTGTTCCCAGAAGTTAAAACTGCACTTGATGGATGGAATAAGTATATATATATATATATATATATAACGTGAGAGGTGCTGCTCGTTGTTACGAGCCCACACAGAATTAGGATAACACACTGTTGTTTTTAAAGCTTGTTAGCATCTTTCAGCTCACTGTTTGGGTTTTATGACGTCATCAGTGCCATTTCCTGCCCCAGCAAGCACCTGTTTTCACAAGAGAAGCTCTAAAAGCTCTCTCCGAGCTCCCGGTCCAGCACCTAACAGCAGACAAACAACTACAGGGGAACACAGTGGAGCAACAAGCAGCTATACATCCAGACACTTCCCTGAGGAAGTGGTAAAAAAAAAAACAGAGTGTAAATAGAAGTGAAAACTATTTGTCAGGAGAACATAGAGCTTTATAGTGTCCATCCACCGGTTGCTATCCTAATTAAGTGATATCGAATAAAAAATGCCTTATGGAAACAGTAAAATTTGATGGAATTTCACGAATATCGACTCAAAGGAAATACATTCGATCTCACCTGATTTTCTCTTGATCGATTTTCGGCTCATGCGATAAACGCTGATGGACACATTATTTGCTGAATAAATAATGAATTGCGATTTAAGTTTTAGGTCCTTTCATGGTTGTAACCCGCCACTAAACAATGAAGAAGAAGTTGTAGTTCATTTCCCCCAGTATTTCCGCTCTGTGTGCACACATGGGGGGGGGCGTCAACAAAGACAGACGGAAGTGGACGGACGAGGAGACGAGAGACTTTCTTAATTTAATTTATCAGGAACTCGCGAAGGAAACGGCCGACAAAGGTTAGGACGAGCCGTGGGACGCCCTGGGAGACAATGGAAGACGCTCAAATAGAGAGACATGTCTCAAAAAAAGAGTCTCGCAGCGGTGCCGGAGGGACAACAAAAGACAAGTTGCATCTGCATCGTCATAGCGATGTGTTGATATCGTTGTTGTTTAATAGTGTTTATGGCGCATAAACACTATTACAACTTGTCCCATATTGATCATGTGTTGGTAGACGGGATCCATTTTGTCTAGAAAAACTTTATTCGCAAATGTTTGTTGAACGTTGTGTGATTCAGTGCAAAAATGAATGGAAACACCTTAAAATGTCTCAAATCTATTTGATATGCCAATTTGATCACAAAACGGCGTCATGTGACGTCATCACCACAGGTTTCTATCGGCTTTAAAGCCGTTAAATGGAAACACACTTTCACCAGCTTTGTTCACATGAGTTTTTTTTACCGAACTTATATATAATAATCAGATAATTTGAATAAGATAATTGGATCGACACAAGGATGGGAACTTAGCTTGTGGCTCCAAATGAATGCTTATTTTCCTCTCTGTTTTCTAGATGTGTAAATACTACTTACACATCATTTACATGTAAAATGCAGGTTTAATATCGGTCTCCTTGTCCGTGTTTTGGGGCTTTTATGCTGTTTGTTCCAAGAAAATACCATATAAGGAAATAGCATGACTGCATTGACTATACAAATAGAATGAGCCTGAAAAACAAAAACAAAAAGTCACCATTCTCTGCAATGGTCCAAATGAAAAAGTTGCCACATTGATTTGAATGGCAATTTCCTTTTTTATTCTATTCCTAGGATGTCCCACATAAGTTCATTTCAAGGAAATAGTTTGTCTAAGTTATGTACAAGCTAAACATGATGGATATTTTGTTCCACAGAATAAAAAAAAAAAAAAGAACATGTGAACCTTATAAAATAATTCTGGTAAAGGATATTAAATCTTCTGCACAACAAATAGTTCTCAGGAAAAACCTTTTTGGTCTTTGTCCAAGGAATGTCCTATTGGACTTTGCAGGTCTGTGTGAGGTCGCGATGACTTACAGCTCTTGCTCTCAATTGGTCATCACTGACTTAATAAAATGGTCTTCATAGCAATAAATATATCTTTCGAAGTTGATGTGTACTGTAAATATATGTTATACTGTATTACACCATTGGCTGGGTGAATACTGGATTCTGATTGGCTGATGGGTTAACAAATGATATAGAATAGAAATCGAATAGAATGCCTTTGTTGTCATTATACACAAGTACCTGTGCAATGAGATTGAAGCAATACCTTTACAGTGTTTACACAAAAATATAAGCATATAAAATATCAAAAGTCAAAAAAAGGTACAATGTAGGTAGTGCAGAGAAAAAAAGGGGGGGGGGGGGCACGTGCAGTCCGAGAGATTAGATTAGATTAGATTATACTTTATTTATCCCACGACGGGGAAATTCTGTCGTTACAAGTAGCAGCATAGCAGCAACAGCAAAAAAAAAAAAAAGAGAGCAACTGTATGCAGAGATAAGAATGGCTTGAATACACATTGTGTGAAAGGAGAGAAGTATAAAACAAATAGATAAATATTGCACTGTTATGAAATTACTGTGGAGTGAGTCAGTGCATGTGTGAGTTCTGGGTGGTTATGGCCTTTGGGAAGAAACTTCATATCTCATCAATATGAAGAGGCAGCTACGGTGAAAAAAATGTATCGTAATATCTTGTTTACAGCACGCAGTGTGTTACGGGACGTGACAGGACGAGGACCTAAAGGCAGAGTCGGAGCAGGCGGGTAGAACTTCAAGAAAAATCTTTATTGTAGTCCACAAAAAAACACAAGGGAAGGCAAAGTCCAAAACACAGGGAATCCAACGAACATCAAAACAAAATGCAGAGCAGGGCGAGGCAAACACAAGGGATATCCTAGGGAAGTACTCACTGGGAAACACGGACGGAAGGAGCAGGAAAACATCAGGACCGCGGACGCACACAGCATAACGGGCTCGAGGACAAAACAATGATGCAGCACTAGACACAGGGAACATGGAGGTTAAATACAAGAGGTAATGAGGTAAATGAGGAACAGGTGAATGACATTAGGGCGGGGCTGGACAATCAGACGAACAAAGCAAAGCTAGACAAGACAAAACAAGACAGGAAACCAAACCATCAGAAATAAAACAGGAAGTAGAACAAACTGGCACAGGGAAACACAAGACAGAACCCGAAACACACAAGACCAGAGAGAAAACAAAGACCAAAGCACAAGGAGGCCAAAGAAAAGGGGAAAATGAACCCAAACAAAACCCCCAAACCACAACAGAGTGTAGTCCTTCAGCGCCAATCTACTCTGAATGGTCCAGGATATTGACTTTAAATCTTACTAGCATAAGGTTAGCTTTATGGCTAATAGCTGAACCAAAGGGCGCTATGAGCTGAGCAGACCATACATATCTCCCGTTGCCAGGTCGTATCCGAGGTCCGTCCTATTTCCTGGAGCAGTGAACAACACTTCCCTTGCATAAGAACCTCATGGGGTGGGAATGGTTGTTTCAGGTATTACTTAAACCACACGTGTTACCAGAGAAAGAGTTATTGTTTGAAAAAAGAAACTTTAGATTTTGATTGCAAAACACATGAAAATACAGATTAATTGTTTGGCATTTGAACAGAAGAGACGCAAGTTGGAGTGGGCAGCTGTCCGACTCGTAGCGGCCTTCGTGTTGTCCTGGTAATGGACACCTCGTTGGACATTAATTCAATTAAATTCTATTTTATTTATGTAGTGCCAAATCACAACAACAGTTATGTCACCGCGCTTTTCATAAAACAGCCGGTCTAGACCTTTCTCTGTGATGTGATTAACCTTACTCACATTGTATGATATTACATTAACTGGACATAGGGTATGAAAAGCATCTGCGCAGCTGTTTTACAACAGAAACGTTACAATGTGTTTATATATAAGATTTCCTGAGATATGAAATAAATCGCTGTAATTTGTGTTTTGATTTCGGACTGTACAGTCTGTCACTGTCACACAATCACTGGTCAGAAAGTCTCTCTGAGTAAACTAAAAAAAAAAGCTAATCCCCAAATCAGCCTCTGACAAAACAGCAGGACTTATTCCTTAAGCCAAACATCACCGTCCTCAGCAGAGTCATTGCTATGGCCACCATTACCATGGCAACGAGGTACATATCGCTAAAGCAGCATGGTCCGTCCTCATTAAAGATGAAGACTAAATGCGAGCATGAGCTACTTACAATTCATGTGATGACCACATGTGTCCCCCTTTTGACCTCTTTTGTCTCTACTGCACCAGCTCTCAGAAGTATGGTAAGAAGTGAGGGGTTTGGGGGGTGGGGGTGGGGGGGCTAATTCTAAAATATAACTCTTGCTCTCTCTTTCTGTGCCCATTTTTTGTCGTTTTATCATTTTACCTGCAGCCATTTCTTGCACCAGACTGTCAGTTCTGGATCGTGGTGTCTTTCTCCATCATGGACATTTGGTTCTGATCACTTGCCTGCATACAAATCATGAATAATGCTTTTCCAATTAAGTATTCACATGCAAATGAGGCTAATCTTGTGTCATAAGGTTGTCTTTGTTAATGCCATACAGAAAGGCTGAGCCTATAGCTAGAGTGCACAGGGAATGGACATGCAGTGTGTGTCCTTTCCTATTTGAATATACATTATGGAACTGCATTGCCACTTTGCACATTCATATTGAATTGTTTTCATAGTAACCTTTGCACTATGCTCCACATTAATTTTTTTTTATTGAACTCTTCATTGCACTCATGCCTCTATATTGTTTCTGTTTAGAGCATGTATATTTTAGTGTGTATATAGTGTTTTGGTTGTTTTATGTGTAAGCACATTGTGAGCAACGATGCTCCAAAGAAGAATTCCTTGTATGTGTCCTCATACCTGCAAATAAAGCTGGTTCTGATTCTGATTCTGAATGGAAAAAATGCAAATCAAAATGTTTTCCATTTGAATAGAGACACAAAAAAAACCATGATAGATTGAGCTTTTAAAGCATGTATGACAAAACTGCAATTGCAAAATGCGTTGTCATTTAAATAAAGAGGCCAAACATCTTCCATAACTATATATTTAGTTGAGCAAAAGCATAATAACTGTTTGGAGAAAAACAACACATGCAAAAAAAAGAATAACAGTAGCAAGTACAGAGGAGTCATGAAGT
Source organism: Etheostoma spectabile (assembly GCF_008692095.1). Taxonomy (NCBI): domain Eukaryota; kingdom Metazoa; phylum Chordata; class Actinopteri; order Perciformes; family Percidae; genus Etheostoma; species Etheostoma spectabile. The sequence goes on from NC_045753.1 coordinate 1,857,529, forward strand.
AATGTCAGATATATAAGATACATATAAGCTACTGGTCATAGCAGACCAAGTATGGCTGAGTGATTTTGTCCTATGTGTACTTTAGTGATATACACCAAGGAGCTATAATTTTGTCTAGAAAAAAAATCCTGGGAAAAAATCAGGCTTTTGAAACTCACTAGGAAGCATGCATTGTGTTTGGAAACAAAAACTCCTCTGCCGGCCCTCCTCACGTTTTCTACCGCTGCAGTGATGGAAGACAATCAGCAAAGAAAGTGACCGCCATCACCACGAAAGAGCTTTTCCACAGTACCAAGGCAGTATGTTTGAATGAAAACGTGCGAGAGGACAGGCCAGGGAATGAATAGACAGGGCTACCAACATAAATATATATATAAACTTTTTTAAGACTTCATGGCATCAGGCCCGCACAGGATTCTAATAGAGCAACAAAAACTACAATAACTACAACTTGAATCACATGCCAAAGAAAACAAGCAGAGGATCTATTGATTCTGGATCTTCAAATGCCAAAGTGAAGACGTCAAACTGAGCAAGCACTTGTTCAAAACCCAGCTATTATAGTCTACCACGAGGTAGAAGTACACGTGAACACAGACAGCAGTATTGCATCCCACCCACACGCAAGATGCATATCCAAACCTATAATATTCTCAAAAGGTACACCCACACAGTCAATGAGTTCATTCTCTTCCAATTAGTATGGTTAATGAAGGCAAACATCAAAGCAGAAAGTACTGTGTGTTAAAACTCAGCGTTCCCGCAGTAATGAACGACAAAAAGAAAGACGTGCAGTCCCAGACTTATTTTATGTGAGGAAGATCTTCTAAGGAACCATTGGAGACACTGAACATGCATGCCACAGTGCACCTGTGGTCGTGAAGTTTGTAATTTCGACTAATAATCCCTCCAATTTTGACTAAAATACCAGATGGTAATGCCAGACATGCAATGCCAGCAAATGTGTAAAAGATTCTCAGGAATCCTGTCATGGCCGCTGCTTCATGATGGCAGAAAACACAAAAATCAATCATCTGCTTGTGGAAAACACCAAGAGGATGCACAGTGGATACAAGAAACCAAAACCAAGTTAGACAGAGAACATGTAGCTGTACTCCGAATGTGTGCTTGATCATGGCCGGTCAGGAAAGCTTCAGAGACTCAAGGAGAAAATGATGGGAAAAACTCACAGTCAATGGTCAGGATGTAGAAATAGTTGAAACACACAAGTATTTTGTCACTATAATCGTTAATAAGCTTACCTTTGAATGTAGTACCAATATCCTGTTGCTACGTTTGAGGTTGACAGGTCCCTTGATGACTTTGTTTTATAGATGTTCTGTCGAGTCAGTTTTTTAACCTTTTCTTTCATCTGCTGGTATGAATCTCTCAATTTAAAACAGAAGAATTCATTGACGAAAGGTGATCAGGGTCTGTAGCAGCATCCCGGGTACTCAGCAGAAAAGTCTGTCTGATTTGTAAAACAGTTGTTAAAGGAAGCCGAATCCAGCTGCTCAGCTTCAACAGGATAAGGTCACATCAGCTTGACCCCAAACATGCATGATAAACTTGGCCTTTTTAAAATTGTTAATTGGAATTAAGTGCAATTTGTTTTTGTTTTTTTGGTCTTACATGTTTGCTATTTATTGTTGTTTTTGTATTGAGCTTGTGTGGTCACTGCTGCAAAACTAATTGCCCCTTTAGGGAAAGTTCTAGAGTAGTTGACCTCAGTTGCCAGCAAGCCTTTGTCCTCGCCATCCTGCCCCAGCCCTCAGGTCCCTCACCATCCTACCCAGCCCTCAGGTCCCTCACCATCTTACCCAAGCCCTCAGGTCCCTCACCATCTTACCCAAGCCCTCAGGTCCCTCACCATCTTACCCAAGCCCTCAGGTCCCTCGCCATCTTACCCAAGCCCTCAGGTCCCTCACCATCTTACCCAAGCCCTCAGGTCCCTCACCATCTTACCCAAGCCCTCAGGTCCCTCACCATCTTACCCAAGCCCTCAGGTCCCTCACCATCTTACCAAGCCCTCAGGTCCCTCCATCCCCACAGCCCTCAGGTCCCTCACCATCTACCCAAGCCCTCAGGTCCCTGACCATCCTACCCAGCCCTCAGGTCCCTCACCATCCCCCCCAGCCCTCAGGTCCCTCGCCATCTACCCAGCCCTCAGGTCCCTCACCATCTTACCCAAGCCCTCAGGTCCCTCCCATCTTACCCAAGCCCTCAGGTCCCTCACCATCTTACCCAAGCCCTCAGGTCCCTCGCCATTCGCCCAGCCTTGTGCCCCACTCGTCTCGTTCCCTCCCACCTACCCCCCCTCATTTCCTATATCCCTATGTAGCCCTCATTGGTCCCTGTACATACCAACACCAAAGCCCTCAGTCCCTACATCACTAAAAGAACCCTCAGGGTCATCACCATCTTAACACCAAGCCGCGTTTCCCCAGCATCTTCCCGCCCTAGGTCCTTGCCAGTGAAAGCCTCACAGCCTTGTCCACCATCCTACCCCACCTAGGTCCCTCGCTTCCTCCCATGCCTCAGGTCCCTCGCCATTCTGCCCCAGCCCTCAGGTCCCGCCATTCTGCCCCAGCCTTGTGCCCATCACTCTGTTTCTTGGCGTTCACCTCCCCACACCTCCTTCCCTATTATCCTTTATATAAACCCTGATTTTTGTTGAGTCTTGCATTTGGGTCCGTTCTGTCTTCTACATAACACAAACATGTGGTTTTACAGAATAAGCCTTTGAATCAGAGAAATGGCAATTAAAATCCCTACAATTCAAAATCAATAAAAAGTATTTGTAAAACGTCATCATGTTGAGTCGATTCTGAACCAATGAGCTGTTAAATCAGCTCAGAGGCCGACGTTTCCCCAGCATGCTTTGGGCCCGCCTAGGTCTTGCAGTCAGTGAAAAGCAACTGCACAGCCTGTGTCTCAAACCTGCGGCCACCTTGATCTCGTGAGGTTGTTGTTGTTGTCTATGTGTGCATGAAGTCAGAGCGAGTCGGGATCAACGGACACAAATCTAACAAGCATACACACACGTGATCGCCGGTGATCGAGCTTAACTCTGACTCCGCCTACTCATCGCATGTGGCAAAGACAGACAGGTTAATGTGTCATAAAGACAAATTGCCATCCTGTCTGTGTCAATGTTTGTTTTCCCTCCTTGCTGATCCCTGCAGTAAATGATTTCATTGGAAAAGTACATTAAGACTGCCATCCAGAAATGGAAATGTAATAATACAGTATGGAACATCGAGAAATATACAGATTCAGGTTCTACAATAATGTATCTACAAAGATTATATATGTCCATCAGTGTATACGCAGTGTAACTTTAAATAAATAAAACACCATACCGATTTAGCCCTCCCCTTAGCTAAATGAATTTAATTTAAGTTTCTTTGATTTATGTTCAAACTAATTGGGTCTAGAATAGAAGCATTTGACTACACTGAGAGCCTTGCTGAGTCTTCTTTCAAAACTGTACTTATGAGCATCATTAATAATCAGAGACCATTCACCCGGCTGATGTGGGCGCTCTCAGCAGCACTGGGATTCACTTTGTGTTATGTAACAGGAACTCAACATTGATGGCAAGGGTATCATGCTATGTGTCTCTTGAAGCTCTGATGAACAGTAATGTTTGTCCCCACTTTGTGATTCAGAACTCTTAAGTAATCAAGACATGGTTGGTTATGTCTCATGTCAGGTTATGTAAAAGCTTTGTTACTCCATTTGTCTTCTTTTGTTTGATTTTCTCTTCTTTCTCTTTTATTTCTATAAGCAACACATTCTAAGGAACAGGTTTGGATGATATCATCCCAAAAGTATGCACACCAATTTGTATGGTATCCTACAAAATTACGCATGTAAATGTACCGGCCAGCCATGAGTTTTCATGAAAAAGAGAAACAGAAAAGGAGGAAAAGGTCTGAAGAATATTAATTTTAAAAAGAAGTTGTATTACCAGAAAGGAAGATACGGAAGAGGATTAGGGCCACTGGTGAAAAATGTATGTGAGTTCTGACTTTTTTCTCAGAATTCTGAGATTAAAGTCAGAATTGTGATTTTTTTTCTCAGAATTCTGACTTTTTTCTCAGAATTCTGACTTGTTTTAATTCTGAGATTAATTTCAGAATTCTGACTTTTTTCTCAGAATTCTGACCTTTTTCTCAGAATTCTAACTTTTTTAATTCTGAGATTAAAGTTAGAGTTCGGACTTTTTTCTCAGAATTCTGAATTTAATCTCAGAATTAAAGAAAAAAGTCAGAATTCTGAGAATAAAGTCAGAACTCACATACATTTTTCACCAGTGGCTCTAATCCTCTTCCGTAGGAAGACGAGCCTTGTTAACATCGGTGAGGCGTTTCAACCCCGCAGAAACATCCGTGATTATGAAGGAATGAATGCGGATGAGGGCTTATGGACAAGTGAGTAATAACGTCAGCTTCACTGTTTCACTGTCTGCTCTTTTCAAAAGTTCAGTTCACCCTCGTCCGTTCGCTAGTGTTTGTGATGGATGAACAGCAGTAGTTCACTAGGCCACGACCTAGCTAACCTCCATTCTGACATGTTTCGTTTTCCACTGCGTGGTATCTGCTCGACTCGCCTCGACTCTACTCGCCTTTTTTGGTTTACTATTACAAAAAAAAAGTCCCTGGGACCTGCTACCAGGTTTTTTAGTACTACCTCAGTCGAGGTTCCAAGCGAGCTGAGGCGATACCAAAAGGTGACGTGGAAACCTGCAGACTGCTGATTGGTCGGATCACCGCGTTTTTAGCAGACAAGAGTGCGGAGTGTGTGTCCGGAACAAACGCGACATTTAAAAAAAAAAAAACTAGCCAGACACCGACAGATTATCTACTCTCTGCACTATTCTCACTTTTCAACTGTAGCTATGGTGACCAGCCACGCTGAGGCGTTACTCAATCTGCAATGGAAAACGAACGCAGAGTGCGTCGAGTCGAGTGGAGACGAGACAAGGCGAGTGGAGGCGAGTCGAGCTGTTACCAGCAGTGGAAAAACGCCATTAGTCTGCAGAGATACTAGCAGAAGTGGTCGCTGTTGCAATGCGCTCGACATGCATCTGGCTCACCAGAGAGAGGGCTCCTCTTATACAGCTGCAATCAACGTGGTGCACAGTCTGCACACAGTAATAAACCCGTGGAATACACACAAATTACAGTGCATTACTTTTCATAGCTCCAATTTGGGTATGGACAAGAACAGCCTGTTCTAAGACTCCAATGGTTGTACCTTTGTGTCAAGTGAGAGTTGATCTGACTCTGTGGATGCTCTGCCTGAGCTCCACTTCCAGTAAGCTATGTATCTAATAATAAGAAGGCCAAACACTGAATGTTAAGTGTTGTTGGTAGGAATGAGCGATTAGGTGACTAGTGCAGATAGAAAGCAGTTCTAAACAAAGGCAGCTCAGACCGCATAGACGGAGACGTTTCTGAAACTGTACTGACAGCTGCTCTACATGGAACTTCTAGTACCTTGAGTCAGTTTGTGCTTTTGACAATTTACCCCACAACATCTGTTTTTCGTTCAGATTTGGCCAAGGATAAGCAAAGTCTGATCTGCAGAAAGGTTATCTCTGGCTATGACACAACATAGTAGCCCCGGGAAGTCTACACTGAGCTTGCACAAAATGTTCCTTCCTTATCCTTTAAGACTTTGCCCTTTTGATGGATTTCAGCGTGTTCTGATTTTGAATAGGACTTCACGCTGAGAAGTTGAGTCACTCTTCTGAATTTGAATCCAAAAATTGTTCCAAAGGCTAACACATGTTTCCTCAGTAACCAATGTAATTTTCCAACCACAAACTATATCAAGGTGCTTGTTTCCGGGGGGGGGATGCCTTTCTGGTCCACATATCCTTGCCTCGGCTGCAGGCCACAGGCACCACCAGATGACGGCCCCTTTCAGGATTAGCATGTTTTCATGCTAATCAAATGGGTCTCTAGCTTGAAACAAGGCATTACAGTTTGCGTGTACAGGCGGGCGCCATCTTGGGAAACAGTCATGTGGGCGTTTGTGGTTCGACTGGACATGACTGTTTTCCAAGATGGTCCTGTTGAAGTGTGGTGCCATTTTGAGCCTTGTTAGTAATAATAATAATAATACATTTTATTTAACAGCGCCTTTCTAAGCACTCAAGGTCACTTTACAGACAATAAAAGACAGATGCAGGGAACAGAAAAGTGTAAACAGTTATAATAATGACAACAACACAAAATGACAGGAACAGTGTATTATAGTGGTACAAAATAGCAATTTATTTGACTTCCTCCAGGCCCAATCTACTAGCGTGACAAGGTGAATGGTGGTTTGCGCTAGCTTGTTTCAAGTTACAGACACATTTGATTAGCATGAAAACAAATCATGTGTACATGTGTTATTAACCATTCTCACGAACCATTCATGAATACAGAAAGTAAAGTGATGTAATTCCTATGTATTCCAGATATTTTTTATTGAATGCACCACACTGACTGCTGCTGTATAGGAGCGCTCTGGATGGCTCGCCAACTTTTTGTTGGCTAAACTTAACTGTAACAGCAGCATCCAAGCTCTGAACCTGGCTTCCAGTGAACGTTTGTCGGCTAAATTTAACTTAAAAAAACTACTTTCTATATGTGGCTCTAATGAGAAGTCCCACACTGCAAGAGCACAATTGTGTCTCTGTCCGGCTCCTTTTCCCTGCAGAAAAGTGTCCCCCTCAGTCAACAGGGACGTCTGCCACTCCTTTGCCATGCACACAACACACATATTCACTAAACCACTACTGACGTAGGTATGTGGCATACGTTTTGCTTTCAGCAGTCATATGTTTCCAACTTAGTTTGTCAAGGAGGTGCAACACAATTGTAGCATTTCAAACGGCTCACGCAATGTCTTTGCATAATCGGAACAATGTGTTTGTTTGTAAGTGGTTGTCACAGGTCGCCTTGCCTAGAAAGATTAAGGACAAAAGGAGGATCTTTGTGTGTGTGTGTGTGTGTGTGTGTTTGTGTGTTCGTGTGTGTGTTTGTGTATATTTCATTTTCAGGCCCATGGCAGCCAATGAGAGATTTTTGTAATGTGTGCTAGAAAAAGACATGTGGGAGGTAGCAGTAGGAAGAGACATGCTTCAGTGAAGTCACTGGCTGGAAAGTCAATGTGTGTAAGTGAAAAATCCAGTGACTTAATATTCAGTGAAAGTCATTAAGTGAGTAACTGAATCAATAAGTGAATCAAGTCATTAAGAATCAAACGTCAGCTAGTTAGCAGGGGAAATAAAATCATTACAGCAAGGGAAAAGCATAGTTAATGTGTTTGTTTTGGTGCGTATTTGTGTGTCTAAAGCCCTATTCGCACAGGACTAGTATTATTGGGGGACCTCATGCACCCCCCCCCCCCCCCCCCAAACGTCTGTGTGTCATACAGCGCATTCACACGGGATAGGCAAAGTCTGTATTTTACTCAAAATTACTGACATTATTTTGACAAAACTTTTTATAATTTCCATTGAAGCCAATAAAACCCTGCATTACAGAAATATAATATAATAATATAATATAAGGACTTAGGATCTGTGATCCTAGTCCCATGCGAATCTACCAAGTAAACATTCCACCCAAATTACCCACCATGCAGTACTGTATTTTGCCAAACGCAGAGGTTGTGTGGTAAATTGCCATTTCACCGTGATTCGGGGGTGTATTGGCTGTGTCGACGATTATAAATGAAAGTTTTGGCAGAGCCTTGACATCATGTCCGAGGATGAGGTCAGTACATTTTACAGAAATACGGACTTTGCTTATCCTGTGTGAATGCGCCATGTGATACAAAGGGAGTTAGGGTAAGAGTAGTCGACCATATATCCTTTAAGTTCTACTTCCAGGATTGCTCCGGTGCCACAGGATATTCCGTTGGATGCATGTATTTTCCATTTCCTTCCACTTTCTTTGTGTTGGAATTTTTAACTCTGGTGGGTTCATGAGGACTTGGGTGTCATTTATGCATTTTTGTTACAAGATCGCAGATGTAAGGGGAACACGACCTAGGGAAACCAGTTGGTGTGGAAACCAGTAGGGGTAAAACACCGGGTCAGTAGCCTAAGGCAGGCTAATTATTGTCTTGGATAGGCTATTTATAATGAATTGAATCTCTATACAGCTCAATAAATTGTGATGGATTCAGTTAGGTGTGTGGTGGTTGACTTTGGCTGAAAACTTTACTCTGGAAATTTGTCAGCACCCCCAATTCAAAACATGTTCCCGTGGCTCTGTTGTCTCCAATCCCTGAATGCTGCGTGTGGTTAGGGTAACCCTAGCCTTGGTAATACTGGTCCCGTGCAAATAGGGCTTAGATGGTTCTAACTCCTCCACCAAAGACCGACCGGCTAACTGATGTTCCCTTCTCTCTCTGCATCCCCTCTGTGACTCATTCTCTCTCTTAGATTGGCAGCTGAAATGAAAGACCTCTTCTCCACCAGCCTCAGCGCCGCTACAGAGGCCTCGCGTTGACAGACTCATAAAAAGACTATGATCAAATTAGAAAATCATGTTAATCTCCTTTCCTGGGCAGACGGAAGGTAGCCTCCCACAAAGAGGTGACGCAAGTCTCCTGGAAGTTGAAGCATTTTTCTTCTCTCCCGTTCATTCTTAAAGGCAGAACATCTCTGATGGTGTTCAATGAACCAGTGTCTATGTTAGGCGTCCAGACTTTTTTTTTAACAAGGACTGCACTCCAAAATCTACCTGAATCATACTTTGTTAAATATGTAGAAGAGCGCTAAGAGCTGGGTGATCAAATTTCAAATGTCTCAATATTTTTTGACCAAATATCTCAATATCGTCATTGTGACGATATTGTAAAGCGGACAATTGGTGCTTTCACAAAATATTCACACAGTAAGATTTTGGATAAATAATCATCAGTAAAGTGGATGGAATGAATACGTGGGTAAAGGCAAATAATAGAACAGCTAGAACAGTCTGGTAAGTTCATAAAATGACTGGAATGAAGCCTGTAGCACCAGAAAAAGACACTTGTGTCATATCATAATATTACTATATACAAAATTTAAGACAATATCTAGTGTCACATAGCAATATTGATATAATAGTGATATATTGCTCAGCCCTAAGACTGCTACATTGACTTTCTGTTCAGTTTTATGGAAAGGGTCATTTCAGTTTTGGCTTATGACTGATCATCGCATGCAGGCTTTTTATTTTTTCCTTCTTGTTAATGATCTCACATGGATGTGTGCAGAAGTCCCATCGTTGTCATTTCCCATCAGCCCACTGCAGCAATCACACGGCAGTCATCAGCTGGATCGATCCACAGCGGCGGGGGAAGTCTTTGTTTACATGCAGAGCTCAATCACAGCTCGCCTCATTAACACTGCAATGGAGGGGGGGGGGGGGGGATGGAGGAGAGAGTTTATGGAGGGAAAGATGGAAAGAGGTATGGGAGCAGAAATGGACAGATGTGAAATTGTGTGATGAATTAGTCCAGGGTTTTGGAAAGAGAGGCAAGGTGTCACATGGTTGAAGTGTGACTTTTAACAAGAGTTGAATGTATTTCTTTACGGGGGGGGGGGGGGGGGGGGGGGGGGGGTTGCCAACAACATGCAGACAGAGATGGGCTTTTAAAACCAACTTCATTTGTTGGAACTTAACACAGGTCGGCCAATCCGGTTCAAAGCCAGCTCCCTTGCGGCCTTGGCTGTGTCAGGTGTCCTCCCTTCGATGCTTCGAGTCTCCAACTAGTTGCTTAAAAGGTAGTCTTGCATTGCCAGACCTTCCTACACAGCGCTGCAGAGGAGGGTGGCTAGTCTACACAGCATTCCGGGATGGGAGAAAAACCATGGGCTGAAATACGTGCCACCAGAAACTGAATTTGAATAATTTATATTTGAAATAGTATTGTTAATGTGAATCATTGATTGAAAAAACTGAATCTGAATCTCAA